>NC_046371.1:16009246-16309246 GCF_011125445.2 Fundulus heteroclitus | reverse complement strand
AAAGTTAACAGCACAATGCAAGCGGCTGTCCACTGTGGCTACATGCTGATCCAGGAGGAAGGAATGCTGCAAGTCAATAACTCGTTTTATTGTTTTATTTCTAAATAAAACTGTTATAACAATAACTGCTGTGAAGATGGGAAAAAAACATATTTCAACTTTGAGAGCTTATGTGATACTTTAACTGACCCTAAAAGATAGCCAGCAGGTTACCAGTCACCATAATAATAATAATAAGACCTTCAATCAGCTGCAGCAAGCAAACCAGCAGATGGTCTTAAACAGTGGTGTAGCGACAGCCAAGACAGCATCAACAAACAATGTGTTGCTTTAATCTCTTCTACTATGTTTTATCTGTTCTAGATTTGTAGCACAAATATGCTTTTACATTTTTCATTTTTGTCATCCGGTTTTGATTTTCAGGAGGACCCCACACTTATTGATTCATGACAAGAAGTGGGGACCCCACCCCAACTGTGAGAACCCCTACGCACAAGGAGGAAGACGCTGCTAATAAAACCAATGTATTAAATAAATAGGCATTCCATAGATAAAAATGCACATACAGGAACCTGGGTTTAGGAGCATGATTTCTTGATTCCTAAGAGGTGCAAACAGCAGGCACAGTGGAGCACAGCTTCTGATCAGTCAAATTCTTTGTATCTGCTTGACAAAAAAAAAAAATAAAATAAATAAAAATAAAAATTATAATGTTTGACTGCAGCTGTGCAGCCATGTACTTTTTTGTGTACACCCCTCCTCATACATATTTAATAACTTCCTCATAAATGATTTAATAAGAGGCCAATAGAGTGAAGAAACTTCCACACAGCTTTATCTAATAAACGTGGTTTATTTGAAAGCTGACACTTAAAACAATGCCACCCTCTTGGCTCTCTCACACAAGCTTTGCCACTGCTGACCAATAAGCTCTTTAAAAATACTAACACAATCAAGCTTACCTAAAGTAACATTAATATGAATTTCATTAAAGAGATTCCTTGGCTGACTGATCCGCATTCAGGGTATCTTAAAAAACTTTGATCCCAAGTCACACAAAAAAGAAGAAGAAAAAAATAATAAATGTGTCAAATTATGTAAAAATAACTAGTTAGAAATATTGCCACTGGCAATGGCCATTGCAACAATGGTGCCACCAGGCCATGTCCTGGCCACCCCACTGGCCAGTGTAAATGTGTAGTAGCATCAGTTTAGCATTTGATCCCATTATGCACAGCCAGCTAGGCAGCCACTCTAGTGCAATAGACCTTCTATTGCACTTTTAGTTGTATCTGCCAGTATCTACTTTCACCTACTAATTATTTTGTTTTCAGTAAATTAATAAATGTACACGTTATTCCTCATATAATTACACAATGAAAAATATTTGTTGTTCAACTCAAAATGTTAACTGTACTGTTATCGGTCTATGGACATTAGATCATTAACATTACAAATCAAAAAATAAACCAAAAGATATTAGTAGGCGTTTACTGTAATATAGTTTTCTACAGGCATCTTTACTACAATAGTAGAATAAAATCGTGAAATTATAGCTTTTAGTTTCAGTGTGCCACCCATCTGGCCACCCCTATGAAACATTTCTGGAAGCGCCACTGCATTGCAAAACCCTGATCAATCTGAGCTTATTTTAAATAGAGAAATGAATCATGACGAGTCTTATTTTGGAGTTGTTTTTTGTCAGTATAGACACACTGGAGCTCCGCAAAGAAGATATTGCTCATGTTTTTGTGGATTTCACATTTTAAATTCACGCATTAGCCCTGAGAGACTCTCCGCCTGACAGACCGCACCCAGGGTAAAACGTTCGCCCTCTGACGTCATGACGCACCGTCAGCTGTTGACAAGGTGGGGGTTCTCTCCGGCGTCGACCTCCGGGCCGCTCTGAATGCTCTCTCCCCGGCTCTGCGCTGTCGCTGCGGCCGTTCTCGGAGGCGCATGGTGTTTGTGGACCGTCCCAGTAAGCGAGCATATGCTGCCATGATGACTCTGTGTCGCCTGGTTCAGAGAGGACTGCTGAGCAGCCGGCCGTCGTGCCGTTTGTTCCTCGGACCGGCGGATGCGGCTCCCCCGGTCCGGACAGCCAGCTCATCCAGGTACCCCCGCTAGCCTCCTCCGCTAACAGGTGTCCTCCACCGGCCCCGGCTGGGTGGCGGCGGTGGTTCTGAGTGGAAATCACTGCCCGGTGTTGGTGTCGGATCTCAACCCGTGTGTTAATTTAACCCTTACAACATGTCACCTTGTGGTGTTTTTAAAGCATTAGCACAACAGCGTTAAATGTCATTCAGATGTTTTCGCAGATGTACCCAGAATCTGGGCTTTTATACGGCGGTATGGACGCTAAAGCTCGATATAAAACTAAATTAAATCCGAATTTCGGACAACCTATCCTTGTAACCCTATATGCTAATGTGCAAGTTAGCATCTCAGCTACATTACAGGATGTCAATTTTCTTTTTGTTTTGTTTTTTTAGCATAGATTGTATTTATATCGTCTTCTTTCTTGGAATGTGTACCAAATCCTGATTTAAATTATGTTTGTTTATCCGAAGGATCTCACGATCATAAGACAGCCCCTCTTGCTCAAACATAGGTGCATGTTTTGGCCTTTTGTCTGGAGATGTTTTCTGGGCTATAATGTACGTTCACTGATTGTCTCTTGGTGGTGGAAAGGAAATGTGTAACCCAAGTCACTGGTTAGGTTACATATTGCATGTGAACCAATAGTTAAGCATGAACCATTTTTTAAACATTCCCTTGAGAAGGGGGGTAAAAAAAAAAAGGGGGGGGGTGCAGAGTTTCAGCATCGCTTGGCAATGAAAATGATTGACTCTGACCTTGTTTTAGAGTTGCATTCTTGCAGCTATTTGTTTTAACTAGCAGCGGGGTTCCTGCTAAGACATGGGCTGGTGGGAGTTTCTGACAGTGTGAGTCCATCGTGGAATAACAGTACGGTTTCACTGTGTACTCAGAAAATGGATTACAAAAGGGGAAAATGTGACCTTTATTGCATAAATAGTAATCTGTGGTGATTTTGATCTCTGGCTGGCTGATTGGTGCATTTCTAGTATCTTTAAAGTAACTTTTCCATTGACACCGGTTAAATAGGATTCTTGTTATAAGAATAAATATATACACTACCGATCAAAGTTTGGGGGTCACTTAGTAATGGCCTTATTTTTAATAAAAAGCATAATTTTCTTCAATTAAAGTATTATTGAATTAATCAGAAATACAGCCTACACTGCAAAAAGGGAACTAGAAGCTAATAAAAATTTGTTTAAATTGGTGTATTTTTCCTTGATTTGAGCAGCTAAATAAGACTATTTGCCAAAGGAATTAGTATTTTTACCCCTAAAACAAGATGATTAGGAATTCTGCTCTTGAAATAAGATGATGCCGATGAATTGTTTCTATTTTAAGTGCAAAAATCTTATTCCATTGTGTATAGTCTTATTTACCTGCTCAAATCAAGGAAAAACACACTCATTTCTAGAACATTTTACTTATTTTTAGTTCTCTTTTTGTTGTGTAGACACTGAATTTAACTCTGGAAAGTGCCTTCAGATGACGTGTTTCATGAATTTGCGCTACATAAATAAAACTGAATTGAATTTGAATTGTCAATGTGATATCCTGTCTATAATGGAGTGGCCAACACAGTCACCAGATCTCACCCCCACAGAGCTGTTGTGGGAGCAGCTTGACCGAAAAGGTGCGTAAGAAATGCCCATCAAGCCAATCCAGCTTGTGGGAGGGGCTTCAGGAAGCCTGGGGTGACATTTCCTCAGATAACCCCAACAAACTGAGAGCTAGAACGCCAAAGGTCTGCAAGGCTGCAAGGATTATTTGATGAAAGTAGAGTTTGAAGGACAACAAATATTATTTCAAGTACAAATCATCCATCCTAACCTCGTCGGTGTCTTGACTAATCATTTTGAACCTCATTTGATTTATAAAATGTGGGATACGTTTTGGGTCACCCCCTAACTTTTGAGCGGTAGTGTTTGATTTTCATTTTAAAAGGAAAATAATACTCCATAATAATTCCTGGCCTAGACGGGTCAGGGCCTAGTCTGAAGTCGACACATACTGCATTGAGCTGTGCACCAAAATAAGCACGCATAGCACACATTCTTTATAGGAAACGTGTTTCTGTTTTATATAAATGATCTGATCTCAGGGTCTTTGATCATCACAAAGTACCAACAGTAATAGCTCATTTTAACAGTAGATGCTATCAATGTTCCACCAGCAGATGGAAGCAAAGTCATTTAATCAGATGGTCTATTGAGTGAAAACCAGTGCATTACATAACATCTTCAGCTGTTCTGTTTAAATAATACCTTCTCCCTATCGGGTTAGGATGCTCAGATGATTTTTATTTATCTTTTGTCATCACTTTGAGTTTTTCTTTAGAAGGATCTGTCACCACCAATAATATTTGTTTTTCCCTCCCCCTCAGTCCTGTCAACTTGACCTACGACGTGTTCGATGGCAAGGGAGAGAGCACTCCTCTGGTGTTTCTGCACGGCCTCTTCGGCAGTAAATCCAACTTCCACTCAATAGCCAAGTCCTTGGTGCAACGCACGGGCCGAAAGGTAACGCGCCGATGGAGGCTTCGCACCCGTCTGTCGTTACAGCTGAAACACTTCGATCATTGTGCGCTTGCATTTTGTCCAAAGCGGTCTGTTAATGGCTCTTTGCGGATTTGTCGGGAATGTCCCGGCAGCGGTCATTTGATCCGGCCTCTCGGGCTGATAAACGATACCTGCTTGGCCCGACTTGAATAAACTTGTCACAACACCTCCATTGTGTGTGTGTGTGTGTGACGCCGGGCTTCCCGAGCCACGAAGACTCGCTCTGCTGCTTCCTTTCCCCCGTTCCAAGTGTCTTACCTGTCCTTTGTCCAGTCAGGTGTTGACTGTAGATGCCCGTAACCACGGCAACAGCCCCCACACCCCCGAGCTCACCTACGGCGCGATGGTCGGCGATTTGAAACACCTCCTCGGCCAGCTGCACATCGAGAAGTGCGTCCTCATCGGCCACAGCATGGGGGGGAAGACCGCCATGACGACCGCTCTGACGCAGGTGGGCGATGCCTAAATGTCAGCGTGAATGTGCAGCGCTATATGTCGCAAAATTATGTTTCTCCTCACTTTACATTCCTGCCGGCTCCGCTGACCTTTATTTAGGTCAGGAAGTGTTTGGGCTGACGGCATAGTTGGGACTGTTTGCTTTAATTGGACTTTTTTCCCCAGCAAAGATCAAATGTAAATTAACTTTAATGTTACAATCATTTAATTATATGGTGTCCTATTTTTTTACTTGGTTACAACTAATTGGTTACAACTTAATTTATTCATCATTAGTTAACCTGGTTGGAAATGTTGCATTTAGAAGTAACAGGAAAGCAAGCCTTCAGATTGATGGCAGGCTGTTGGTTGATGGATAATAGAATGAAAACTATTATTTTTCTATTTTTAAATTTGTCACAAATGAAGGATTTTTGTTACTACAACAACACTAGTAATTCCTACCACCTTCATCGCCACCAAAGTCACTACACAAATAACACAGAAGGTGCAAAACCTGTACAATTGGTTTAATTTCCTTGTTTTAACAAAGGTTGCTAGAAATTACATCTGGTTAATGACCCTCAGTCTAAAAATGGGATCATTTCCTTTTCTAAAAAGAATATTTGAGGTTTGGTAAAGAGTTGGTTGTGTTTGAATTCTGTGTTCTTCATTTAAAAAATAGGACACTAAGCCACAGAATAAATGGCCAGGGCTACACTTAAAATATACATTTTGAATTATTTGATAATTACCAATATTGATCAATATAATTTCTATTTTATCAATATACCTTTTTTTCTATATAGTCCAGCCCTAAGATCACCACGGGTTGTTTTAGGGAAATACTCTGGACCATGAATAATCAGGTATTATCTGCAGTCCATCTGTTGATTCCCCTGAAATTAATGAGTTTCCTTTTGTTTAAAACAGTCATTTGAAGGAAAGTGTCAATTTCCCTTAGACTAAGGGGCTTGTGGAGACGAGGAGGAAAAGCAGGGACAAATCTGATTTCTCAGATGCTAATTTGAAGCACATATGATATAAACTTAGTCTGTGTGAAACACAAAATCTGAAATCAAGGCAATTAATTTCAGTTTATTATTGTAAAGATATAAAGAACGTTAGTTGTAGAATACACCTGGTGTAAACACTCAATGAATGGAAAAAAAATACTAGAATAGTAGTGCAAAGCATCATTGGAAAATTTGTAACCTGAATGTTTATAGATTAGCGTAAGATGAATACCTAAAACACATGATCTGTAAAACACCTGGCGGAAGTGAGAAGCTGTGGGCATACCTGCCGCTTAATTAGCCTGAGTCAGGAGGGTTTTTAAACAAAAGGATAAACATGGAGTATTTTGTAACCTGAGAAGTTCAGGACTAAAACCTAAGGAAGAGCGATTCAAGCTTAAAATAGCTGGACCCTTGAGGTTTTCAGTTAGATATGTTTTATTTCCACCCAACAAAAACATTTTGTAAATCCCGTCACATACAGAGACCTACCTGGACAGATGCCCACATTCACGTTCCACACACCACACCTCCCACTCGCTCAGATCTAGTGATTAAAACCCGCCGCGTATCCATCGCACTTCCTTCACTTCCCCTCTGCTGACAGTGTCGACAGTTTTAAGAAATGAAAACATCGCTTATGGGTGATTCTGGTGTCACTGGTGCTTTTAATTAAAACATACTTGCTTTGACCCGTTGCTCTGTTTTTAATGTTTTGTGTATTATTTTGTAATTTCATTGGCTATTTAATTTGGTAAAAAGAATTTATAAAGCTATATACTTGTCTTGCTTACAATATAACCAACTAGCTAAGTGTGTTAATCAGTCCTGAAAAATTAGACATCTGTATTTCATCGTTCTCTGATCAAAGCTGAAATAGGTGAAAATGTTTTCTTATATAATTGTGACTTAATTTGTTTTTGATTCCAGCTACCGGTCTCAGTCTCTCTTTATTCTAAATTTTTTTCTTTGTCTATAGCCGAGTCTAGTGGAGAGGCTGGTGGTGGTGGACATCAGTCCAGCTCAGACCACCACACGCACCAACTTCCGCTACTACATCCAGGCTATGCAGGAGATGAAGATCTCCACCGACATCCCTCGGTCCACTGCCAGGCGGATGGCCGAGGATCAGCTGCGGAGTTTGGTGAAGGTCGGGACGGCTTTTTTAAATTTATTTATTTATTTTCTCTCAGTAGCCTATTTGTAATATTAGATGCAGAGAATCGAACGTGTCTCTCCTCCTTTAGGAGCACTCCGTGCGTCAGTTCCTGCTGACCAACCTGGTGGAGGTGAACGGACATTACTCCTGGAGGGTCAACCTGGAGGCCATCGCAGCTCACCTCGATGAGATCATGAGTTTCCCCAGCTTGGACTCCGTCTACGAGGGACCAACGCTGTTTCTGGGTGGAGCCAGCTCGGCTTATATCAGGTAGAAAACACGACAGAAATGGGAGGAGTTATTTTCAAATAAACCCACTTGCATTTATTTAAGAGGCTGTTTTTAAATTGGCTAGTTGTTAAGGATTGATAGCTCAGGATTTCTTTTGTTTTTAAGAAGCTGGTGAGTAGTACATTTGCATATTGTATAATAATACCTGAAGTGTGAGCATAATTTGGGCTTACAGCGTCTTCCACACTTATTGTCACTCCTGATATAGTGGTGTAATATTTTACTGCAGTTACAGCTCACTCTGAAATTTTAGATTACTCAGTAAACGGCTGAACAAAGATGGCTTCTTTTCTAAATTTATGAGAGTGTTAGAAAACTGCAGCAATATAAATCTGTTTTAAGGCCTGTATTGACAAATGTTAATAAATCTCATTCAGAATACAGTTTCATTCCGACTGAGCTTAATCCAATCACAATTTTCCTACTGGCTTGCTTACATGACGCTTCTTTTTTCCGATCGGCCCTTTATTCCAATTAATTTTGTAAACGTAGCTATTATGAGGTTCTTTGTTTTACTCAAACTTGAGTAAAAATATTGTTGGTTTCACTGTATTTACGCAATACTATATATATATATATATATATATATATATATATATATATATATATATATATATATATATATATATATATATATATATATATATATATATATATATATATATATATATTAGTTTTCCTTACTATTACAAAAGGTACAGTGCCTTGACAAAATATTTGTACCCCTTGAACCATTTTTAAAAGTTTGATCACATTATATTTAATGTATTCTATTGGTATTGCATTAAACTAACACAAAATAATTGTGAAATAGTAGAAAATAAGTATCTCAAAAGGGCTTGCACATGTTTTCAGTTACAACCATGCTCTAAGTCAGGGGTTCCCAAAGTTTTTTAGCCGCGCACCCCCATCCATGTCCCAGCCGGGTTGACGCACCCCCAAGATTTATTTATATATATATATATATATATATATATATATATATATATATATATATATATATATATATATATATATATATATATATATATATATATATATATATATATATATATATATATATATATATATATAATAAAACCCAAAATGTACGACACTATCTGACTGCTTTTAACCAATACAGAGCAGCAGCTATTATTTTCTGCTCCTGCTTAATTAGTCTAATTATTACAGTGGTAATTGCTGCTGCGATCCTCGGTTCTATACAGCTGAAGAAAAGTCTGGTCACTCCAGCACGTTCACTAGCATCTCATTTACACAAATATAAATCATAGGAACCTTATGATGGAAAGATGTAGTGATTTTCAAGCTGTAACCTTTTCTGTATACTGTAATATACTTTGTTCCTGGTAAGCTACCAATGTCTAGTCTAACAATAGAGCTGTTATTTCCTTATTTTTGGTCGCTCCTTATTACAACAAAACATCAGTGCTTCAGGTCTGCGTGTCTTTGTCTTCCCTGATGTTCTCCTCCCTCCCTGTTTGCATCTGCGCTCCCGTCACAGCTCCGACGACTACCCAGAGATCCAGAGGCTCTTCCCCAACGCCGACATCCAGTACATCCCGGACGCAAGCCACTGGATACACGCTGACAAGCCTCTAGACTTCATCAGCTCCATCATCTCCTTCCTTCAGTCTTAGCCGCCTCCAACCCGCACCCGCGGACTTTTTTTCAACGCTCAGCGCCTCTGAGCGTGGAGTGGCGTCAACAGCGATCCTACTAAGTCACCGACACAGGACCAATCCCACTCTTTTACAGCAGTTAGTTTTATTTTTTAACGCAGTAGTGTTAGATGACTTTAATTTATTGTCCCAGTCAGTTAGTGGTCGTAGATTTTTTTTTTCCAGCTTGTAGATACGTTTCAGTTGATTTGTTTTGCAGATCAGTTTAACATCATGGGGCTGTTTTTTGGAGGTAATGTACTAATCCAAAGAAAATCTCGTTTGCACTGTTCTGTCTTTTATGTTCTTAAAACAGCGGATCTCATAAGTGTACACACCCTTGTTGAAAAGCCATATATGATGAGGGAGGGATAAATGATTTAAAAAAAAAAAAAAAAAAAAAACTTTAATGTTATTGGACATTTCTGGAAAATAAACATCTGTTCCAGGGACAAATTTAAGAATTCATATGAATTGAAGCACCTTTTGGTTGGATTCCAGTCTGCTTTAATAAGAATCTGTCACCATCCTGCATCTTGACACTATTTGCCCCACTTTGCCTTGCATGCGTTCCCCAGATCTCTGATTGTGTCAACGTCGCTCCTCCTCCACAGATCTACCTCTTCAAGGGACCCCACAGACTTTGAGTCCATTCCAAAATGTTCCTTCTGGCAAAGTCATTAATTTATTAATTTGGACGTATGCTTGGACCCAACGCGATGCTGAAAAATAAATCCCATCTTCAGCTTTCCAGCTGACATCGTGAAAGGTTTTCAGTCAAAACGCGCTGATCTTTGGAAGCTGTTCATAATTTCATAAATCTAAATAGAGACGACCCCAGAGCATGATACCGCCACCGCCATGTTTCGCAGTGGTTATGGTGTTTGTGCCAAACTCACCTTTTTTTTTAATTTTCACTCAAAGCTTGGCTTCTTTAAACCATAACGAAATGCTTCCTTCTTGCCGGTCTGTCAGACATTTGCGTTGCTCCTTCAGTGCCGCTCCCAGCCTCATGGCAGCTTCCCTTTTATAAGTTTCTGTTTTGTCTTATTACTGAAGACGGTCTTCCCTGTGCCATGCCATGAGGTTGTCGATTTTTTTTTTCTCTTTCTACCCTTCTCCTGTACCATTATACAGTAAGACATTGTTAAAACTTGAATCATTTTATCTAAGCATGCAAATGTCAGCAAAGATCCCAGGTAGGACGGCTGAACTGTACTCCAGGTTCACCAGTTGTTCTGTGATTGATGGGAAGACTGAATGCTGAAATTCAATCAAAAAGTGATTCGTCGATGCGTTAGTTTGATGGTAAGCGCATTTGATTATTACATTGAGTAAATGTTCCATGAAACGCTTTGAAGTCACGTTTCAACAGGGGTGTGTGCCGGTGTGAGAGCCGCTGTTTTTACGTCAGGATTGTCGAAAAATGGCTGTAAGGGAAGTATAATCTGTGTTTGCGGATGTAAGTTACGACGACACTGCTGTAAAACGGATGCTGTGTATTTAAGGAGGTTTTAAGACCAAACTGGTCAGCTGCGGTGGGAGGTGGGGGGGGGGGCTCAGTACTGCAAGTTTGAGGTGGGACATATTTTGACTGTTTATAATAGTGGTTTATTCAGAAGGTTTGTGTTTCAGGTGATGCAGGTTGGTTAATTAGTCATATTTAAAAAAAAAAAAAACAATTCCTCTGAGAGCGCTGGTTATATTTTTATGCTAACATATTTCACTACGGGATTCAGTCTAAAACTTTCCAATGCAGTATTAATACAAACCGTTTCCTGATTCTCTCAGGTTACAACTAGCAACGCTCGGTCTTACCTTCATGTTTCCTTTGTGTTCTGGCTTGCGAGCCGCGGTAACGTCGTGTCCCTGTACTTGCTCAGTCCTTTCAGTGTTTTCCCTGTTTACTACCTGTGTATTCCAGTTATCTTTATGAATAAGGCACAAGGCTTTGTGAGTGTATCACAAATATATGCTACAGCAACATATGTAGGTGCCCAAGTCGTAGTGGTGTTGATATCATTTCTGTCTCCTCGGGTTAGGGGGGGTGATAAGTTTGGTCCAGTAGTGAAACTGCCACATTTAAGAATAAGCAGGGTGTTGTTCATTTGTTTGTGCGTGCCTCTTTTATCAAGAGGTCCTTTTTTTTTTTTTTTTTTTTTTTTTTTTTCTGTAAAACTTTAAAAAAGCAACTTTGATCCTATAATGATGTCTGGTAGACTTTTAGATTGGCAGCTGGGTTGCCAGGTCTGTACGAATTAACATTTAAAGCACTAAATGTTTACTACAATCAGTGTTTTGTGTTTGCTTTAAACGAGAAAAAGACAAAAAAAGAAAAAAGTCTTTAAATGTTCAGAATCAAATAAAATTTGACTCCTTATTTAAATTATTTTTATAAAGCTCAACTCTTAAGTCCTCCTCCCGCAGGACGGATTAGCCTTGTGGCACATTTCAAGAGGCCGTCGGTCGGGGGAGGGGTTGAGTATCGTGCTGACACTTGAATGCAGATTTTATAGTTAAGGAACGATATTTGAAAGGACTGTCTGCTAACGTGGGTTTGTGAAGACTGTAATCACCTGTTCAGGATTGTATTCTCTGACACTATGAGCATGCCTTTTCTCTGGTTTTCAGCCGTTCCCTTCCTGTGCTATGTACATCTTTGTTTGTTCAACATGTTCCCATAGTGGAGGCACTTATTCTAAATTATGGAAATATACCAGTTTTAAATGTTCACTAGGTCCATATAGAAGTGGATGATATATAAATATATTGTTGGAAATATTATACAATAAAATGTCTAAAACCTGTAAAAATGATGAGGTTATCAGTAAAATTTTATTCATTTACATCAAACAATAGTCTTTAAGTTATTTACATGTTACTGTATTTAATGACTCATTTATAAACAGTAATGTTTTGCACATACATTGCAATAGATTCCAGATGCAAAGCATGTTTCCCAACAGTAAGCTCAAGATCATGTTGCGTAAATCTATAAGAATACTTTTAGTTTGCCGCCCAGTTCTGTAGGTTTTGGCCAGAGACGCATCACAAAATTAGCTGGAAATCAATTTGTTTGTTTGTTTTATTTGATAGGAAAGTCAGAAACTCAGCAATGCAATCCTTTTCTGATCTCTGAACATACCTAAGGTCTAACAGGAGGCGCTAACAACACTCTTCGGTGTGTATGCTGTTGCTGAGAGAAGACTCAAAGTTGGTTATTTTCAGGATCTTGAGGGTTTCCAGAAATAAACCCGGAGGAAACACATAGATGTTAGAAGCTGTTTTAAGGAAACTGGAAAGCAAACATTTTCTCCTGAGGGATACTGCATTTTTAGGTGATTTTGGTCTCATATCTGACCTTTTTGGGTTTGGAAAAGGAGCTGTCTGCCCAACCTTGCATCATTCCGTACCTGCTTTTATAGCCATCGTCTAAAATCTGATAGTATGCTGCACGGAAAGTGGTCATGTGACTCCAATAAAAATGATCTTTGAGCATGTTGTGGCTCTGAGTTATTCCCATTTCATACATGAGTTAGTCTCAACTGGGATCAGAACCGCAAGCAATGAAAAAAGGAGCCCTGCTGTTTGTAAAAAAAAAAATAGAAATATTTAAATTTTTTTACACAAACAGCAACAATGCCTCTACTTATAATCAAATTAAATATTGAAGACTGGAAGACAACGTTTTGTACGCTGATCATAGTAGTTTACTTGGTTTGGTGTACTTATGAGCGCCCCCTTGTGTTGGAATTTCAACTTGGAAAATGGATTCACATTCACTATGACTGCTGTGCTTCCAAAACTGTGGAGGTATCAGAAAGCTTTTGCTGGCATGAGATGATGGTTGAGGAGGTAGACCGGGCGACCTTCATACAGAGGCCTCAGCCTTTGACACAGCTGTATAGGGTTTGAGTCCCGGCTCGTGCAGCTTTGCCGCATGTCTGCCGCTCGCTATTAACCCCATTTCCTCTCAGCTTACTGTCAAATAAAGGCCACCAGTGCCACAACATCATAAAAGGTGTTTGTTAGCCTTTCTGATGGGTTGTAACTGAACCACGGGTTGTCTGATATCCATCTGTGAAAATATGTTCCTTCACTATTTGACAGACAAGAAGGGAGAAAAAAATATGTTGTCATCAGCTTGTTTTGCTAATGATGGTTAGCTTGGTTGCTACACACAACAATTCGAGAATCCCACTGGTTTCCCAAAGCGCGAACGGATCAAGCTCACCTCGGGTGGATATATGAAAACCAGATCCGGAATCCGACTTCTAAGACAAATAGTGCACAGCATTAAAGACATATCAGAACGAGCTAAAAGCTTTACGAAACTGGAGAATGTAAGCCACAAAATTCTGGTCCATCAGAAAGTTCAGTTCATGGTTTAAACTGATGGAAGTGGTTTAAAACTCCAAACTGCAGACACAGGAATCTGCAGCTGAATGGAGACTCAAGACCAATGCATTCTCTGGGAGACCACATAAATCTGTTCTCTCTCCTGGGACCGCAAGAACAAAAAGACACTCTGTTCTTGCAGCTCGTTCTTGACCCATATTCTGGGCAGAACCTTTTCCTTGGTGTGGTGCCAGAGAAATATGAGGGCGGTTTGGTGCAGTAGGACATCCTTGGACTTCTGCACGTAAGATCTTGTAAACTATGAGTCGTCCGGCCCAGAAGGAACTTCGTTCTTGCAGCCTTGGATCAAAGAAGAACCCATTTCTTTGTTCTTGTGGAAAATGTATTGGTCTTTACGCAGTTATTTCTGATTAAACATGTCTCTGTGGATTGGAGTTTGTCTCCTTTTCAAACCTAAAGCTCAGCAGATTCGTGTGAGACTGGCTTTCTGCTGTCAAACTGGACTCCAGTCATTCAAACTTAAAATAAGCAGCATGTTTTTTTTTTTTTATTTAAATGTCATGTCTGTACAGTCATGACGGTTTCAGTCGAGCGAAACCGCCTGGAAGCCATCGTCTCCTCTGCCCCACTCTTTCTCCTGCTCTGCTCCGTCCAGCTGTCCGAGGCGAGGCCTGCTCTTCTTCAGCTTGTCCCGCCAGGTGCGTGTGTTGGAAGCAGGAGGAGGAGACGGCATGGCGGAAGTTGGAGGAGAAGGGTTGGCAGATTTGTTCACGAAGATCCCGCTGGAGTTGGTGGTGGGAGGCGTGGGTGCCGCGTGTGAGAAGTTGGCCGGCCGCTGGATGAGAGGCTGTTTGTTTCTCCTCAGGAGGCCCTTGCGAGACGACTTGGCCTGGGCCTGCTGCTCCGCCAGATGCTGATTCATGACCTGCTGCTGGAGGAGGCGCTGAAAGTCGTCCTGAGGAAAGTGACGAGAGAAAAACGTTAAGAGCCAAAGGCTAAAGAACGGCTGGAAGTGTGAGAAGAAGAGACAAAGTCAAAGACATCTAAGACTGCTTCACGTCACAATTATCCTGCATCCATAATGAATGTCACTGCTGCTGAAAACGGTGCCAGAGCAAATACATATTTCATTCTCTGCTTGTGAGATGAAATTCAAAACTCCATTAATTGTAAAACAAACTAATGCTATGCACAAAGAGCTGGAGAGATCTTTTTTATAACAATGGATGAGCGCAATTATGTCTTCAACATTAAAATACTTTAGCCAACAAGGCCAAAAAAGAGTACTTTATACTTATTAAGCGCTACAGGAAAATGTTCCTTTAGTACTGATGGGGTCACGACTAGAATACCAGTAGTTTAGTTTTTAATTTCTGCTTTTTTACACAAAAACATTGTGTAACATTGTGTTGGTGTTCATTTAAACACGTATCCCGATCCGTACTGGTTGAAAAGCGTGTTTAATAAAGTGAAACACACTTTTTCTATCTTTCAGGTTTGTTTATGTTCAGTTATAAATAAATACAATGATCACACTGACTGCAGTTTATTTTGTATGAGACGTACAATGTGTTCAATGTTTAGAATAAGATTTTCTATTATTCATCACATGCTTAGCTTGTCATTGAAAGTCTAGACATTTTAATGTATTGCCTTCTTTTGTATTGTTTTTGTGTATAACTATTTAAGGTAGATCCTAAAGGTTTAGGAACATTTAAAGAACCCGGAGATCTCAGCGCACGGTGTTAGAGGACAATAACGATTGATGCGTGCTGTGCTCTTCCGGCCTTCAGGCACAAGTGGAGGAAAAACAAACTGGGCACGCTCAGACACACCTTTGAAAAACAATGAATAAACACACCGTAGGTTCCTGCTTATTCTGAAGTTCAAACTGCCAAGCCAAAGATAGACAAAAGCCCAGAATAAATACGATCCAGAAGCAACGGGGTGCTCACAATGCCTGAGTTCGGTTCAAAAGGATCTAAGGAAAAAAATTATTTATACGACTCTCAGCTTTTAATCTGAATGATTTAATGAACAGATTGTGGAGCACTCAGGTGAGAACTTTCTCAGATTCAATCTTTCTCCCTGAAGCACAGTCTGCATGAAGTAAAGCCGTGTGGCTGTTAAACTTGTCCAGCTGAAGACTGACACATTAACATTAGCAAACTGGCCAACGCTGTTAATGTTTTACTTCTGAAGGACCAAAGAAGGGAGGGGAAAATTAACTTTCTGCACTTGCTGTTGCAGTGGGATGTTCCTCCCATCAAGCTGCACACAGTTCGTGGTTTCAGTTGTTTTGAATAAGTGCGTTATTCTTTATTAAAATACCAAGATTCTACAGAAGTGACAGAATCTATGCAATATGTCACAAATCTACAAAACACACATGTAAAAAGTCTGCAAACCCCTCCACATTTTTCCCCATAATCAAAAGGTTTTTCAACATTTCGTGTGAAAAGCTCACACAAAGTAGTGCAAAAACGGTAAAGTAGAGGAAAAATGTTACACCCATTACCTGTACCTGTGTCTTACCCTGGACATGTCACCAGTCCATCACAGGGCAACGCAGAGACACACTGGACAAACACCCATGCACACAGTCATATCTAAGGGAAATTTGGAGAGCCCAATTACCCCCTGAGCAGTCATGTTTTAGACTGTGGGAGGAAGCTGGAGTACCTGGAGAGAACCTATGCACACACAGGGAGAACATGCCGAAAGACCCCAGGCCGGGATTCAAACCCAAGACCTTTTTGCTGCAAGGTAACGGTGTGTAACTGCTTCCTTGTGCAGCCCGCAACACAGTAGCTACATGTTGTTGTTGTTTTTTTTATTCATTTTGAACAAATATTAATCTGATAAGTATGGGGGTGCGTTTGTACTTAACCCACCAGAGTCAATACGATGAGTCTCAACTGGATTTAGTCCTGGACGCCGTTACTCTGGAATATGCACTGATCTGAACTGTCGGCTGTATCCGTGTCCTTAAACCTCCTCCCAAGTCTCTTTTTGCCACCTCACAGGTTTTCTTCATGTGATGCCCTGAGGGAAGCATCCCCAAAGCATGATGCTGCCACCACCATGTTTCACCATCATGACAGCATGTTCAGGGTGATATACTGGATTGTTCTCCAGCCACACAGTTTTGCATGTAGGCCAAAAGGTTCACTGTTGGCCTCATCACCTCACCAGGGTGCCTGTCTCCGTCATTAGTGATGAAAATGCAGTAAATGGTTCTTCTTCAGGCTTTCTTTTTGCTCCTCTCCCCCAGAAACATGAATTTGTGGAGTCAACGACTGACAGTTGACCTACTTTGCTCCGCTTCCTGTTGGCCTATCACATAAAATACGTAGAAATTTCTTGATGTGACATGAAAAAAATCTGAGAAGGGACATCCCATGAGCAAAAATACATCTCGTGGTTAACTTTTATATCATTATTTGTAATAAAAATGAATCCATACCTAATTTAATAATATTTGAACACTGTTTAAAACACTCTCAGTGCTTTAAACTCAGCTCTGTGCAGTGTGTTTTTTTCCAACATGGAAAGCTCAGTGCAAACAGGATAGACGCAACCCTGAGGCAGAATACCAGCTGCTGTTAAAGAGCTTCAGGCGCTCATTGTAACGCAGGTGGATTTTAATTGGACTTCTTTTGTCTCTGAGCCTAATTTTAATGATATGCATCAGTGTGCACGTCTGCTCGACGTTTCTAGGCTTTTCTTAATGAGTTTCACTCCGCGTTGACTTTGGTTTTGCGTTTGACCCAAAGTCTCCGCTTCGGTCTAACATTAAACCTGTCTCCGTTTTACCTTCCAGGCCTCGAGCTCCAGCGACAGCTCCAGACGCTTCTGTGCCGCCTCCAGCAGCTGGTTGTTCAGCATCATCAGCTCGGTCTTGCTCCGGAGCACCTCGCCCTCCATCGCCTTCTTCCTGTGCAGCAAAACAGGAGAAACAAATCACTCCTCAGAATAGATCTGCTTCCCTTTTCGGCTTCCCTTTTCCACCGAAAGCCTTGATTCATGGCTTACAAAAAGCAGCGTGACGGTTTGTGGGTCTGTGTGGGAACTCACTTCTCTATGGCGTCGTCTCTGTCCCTCAGAGCCTGCTGCAGGATAGGGCTCTCCTCGACTCCACTCGCCCAAGATTTGGAGTCCTGCATGGAGAATCGACAGAAGAGGCCGGATGAAGACAGTTTCGTTAAAGGGTTATTGTTTGGGAGAAAAATCACAACCCCACTTTGTGACGTTTTTTTCTTTTTTAACATTTGACGCAGAGGCAAGAAGAATCTCTGGTACTTTCACCCGTAAACAGGTCAGACCACATAGCTGAGCTTAATCACCCTGGGTGGAGTTCACAGGTATCTATTTTTCGGTGAAACAATGCTTCATCTGATCGCAGCTGCCACTCAAACCAGAAAAGCTTCAGGGTGAATTTTTTGTTTTCAGATAATCACCACTTAGGCGCCCTGCCAGGAAGAATCAGCGATTCTTTATCTTTTTTTTTTTTTTAAAGTGAAACCATCTTCGAATAAGCTGCATCTCGTCGCTTGTTTCGAACCATCATAGTCAGATGTGTTTTTCTTACAGTAAATCTCTTCCGAGCTTCTAATTTTTGTCCTTTGTTCAGCCACTGACGTTTAAAAAAAATGCGGCTACAAAGATTGTTTTTTCAAAGAAAGCGAATGTGCTGAGGGAACGCAGTTTTCTGTGTAAATAACTCTCCACTTTAGTCACCAAGTCCTACAGAAATGAACAATCACTCTTCTGAGCGACGTGCCCAATGAAATCAGCCGAAACTAAATGACTAAATGACTGCAGGGGAAACTCACAAACGTATTCACAATCCCCTTAGATTTTTATTTTATTCTATTCATTTTTTGTCACAAACACGCACTTCGCTGCGTTTGACTAATATTTTATATGGCAGCATCATGTTGCTTTTCTTCAGCAGGGACAAGGAAGAAGGTGCTCTGGACAAATTACACCAAAATTAAACGTTTTAGCTTAAATGTAAAACCCTTTCTGTGGCCTAAAATAAACTCTGCACCTAACCCTGAGCACGAAACCCACTGTATAAAAGGCAAAATGAAAAACAGATAGACAGGGAAGCTGGTGATTACAATGTAACTTTTTGGAGGACATGAATGACATTTTGTATGGTAGAAAACTAACAGATGAGACAAAAATCATCCTTTTCTGGCCTATTTGGAGAACTAACACTGCATATCTTCCCAAACAGACCATCCCTGGTGTGAAACACAGTGGTGGCAGAATCATGCTGTGGCTTTTGCTTAGCAGGTACATGGAACCTGGTCAGAGTTCATAGAGAGAGGAATGGAGCTGAATATAATACAGTCCTGGATGAAAACCTGTTGCAGGATGTGACAGACTTGATAATGTAGCGGAGGTTTCCCTTTGTAGAGGGACAACAACCCTAAACATTAATCCATAGCTCGAGTGGCTTCAGTCAAAAAATAATCACGCAGATTTAAATCCGGCTGAGAAACAAGTCTAAAAAAAAAACAGATATTCACGGATGTTCTCCATCCAACCAGACTGAGCTTGAGCTGTTTTGCAAAAACAAATCTGAGCTCACTTTTTAAAGGCTTCGAAAACCATGTATCCTTTTCCACTGACGTTTCAATAATGCAATAGCTTAAAACTACTTTTAATGTCGTAAAACCTTTCAAGGTAATAAAAGACTTTGGAGTCTGTGGCTGCAATGAGATAAAACGTGACAAAGTTCAACGGTGGGTGTGACCCTTACATTCTTGGTATGGCTAATTGCCAGTTGTCGGGCCACATTCTTCAGCTCCACCAGAGCGGCATCCAGGCGGTTCTCCCCCGGTTTGGGCTCAGGCTGGCTGGACTCTGGCTCTAGCAGCGGGTGCAGCAGCCTCAGAACCGACAGGACTTCGTCTGTGACCTGCAGCGGAAAGCAAACTGATGTTATAAAGAGCCCTGCGGATTAATGCCGTGTCCTGGCTTCGCTTAAATCCATTACCCTCTCTCGGTGCTGGCTCCATCCAGGTCCATCGTTGCTCCCCTGTAGTTTGTCCACCTGAGCCTTTAGCTTGATGCTCCTCCTGCGGGACAGCTCCACTTCCCTGCGTACTTCTTTAAGCTGTTAAAACAGTGTGGCAACACTCCATTTAAACATTTTAACACGGTTGGTATGCAGGTAAATATTGCCTGAGATGATAACAACCAGCCTAAACACTGAAGAAAATACGACGTCATGACATTTTAACTCAATGTAAACAGAAACTGCTAATCTAGATTCCTGAGTGAAACTCCAGGTGAGAAATCCAGTTGTACTGCCTCATAAACCGAGACACAGCAATATGCAAAGATGAAGGACAAAACAGTTAGTTTTTTTTACAAGAACACTTTGTTTTTTCAGATTCATGCCTCAAAACCAGCCTTCAGATTTTGAAGTACCACTGTCATGCATGTTATATCACATTCAGTTATTTTCCTGTCTGGATCTCTTGTGTAAGTCCTGAGCGACAGCAAAGACTGCCTCCACCCTGTATTACTGGTCCAGTTGAAAACATGGAGGCATTGAAAGTCTTTCCAGCTCACCGTGTCTGAGACATGCGTCAGCGTCCTGCGTCTGCCGAGCGGCCTGCCGCTGTTGACCAGGTCCGGCAGGGTCTTGTCGGCGTAGAACCTCTGGAAGGGGCTCTCCCGCACCTTGGCCTCTGCTCCTGACCTCACAGAGTCTCTTCCCTCCTCCGAGGTCAGTTCGCTTGCACTGTCCGTCTCCTCGGACGCCGTCACGCTGCTGTTGTCGTTGGCCTGCTCCTCTTCATCCTCGTCCTCGAGCTTAAAATCAGTGCTGAAGCTGGAGTTGATGAAAGGCAGCAGATCCGAGCAAGGCCCCTCCTCGGGGCCGCCGCCGAACAACCCTTCTTGTTTCGTGGTAGTTCGAGGTTCCTGCGGGTCTTCCTTGGAGATTTGTGAGTCTGGCTCATCTTGGAGGAGAGCTGTTAAGTACGAGGAGGCTTTGATCCTGAGGGAGTCCACTTTCTTCTCCTCCAGCCTGCAAAGGGAAGAGTGGAGCTGCTCGCTGGAGCTCAGCCGAGGTTTCAGCTTCTCATTGAGCACCGAGAACGGTTGAGAGTAATCCATGATGACCCTCAGAGAACAAGACGCGTCAGTCAGACCATGTAAGACGCTGTGAGCCGCAGACACAGATGGAAAAGGAAGGCTTTGAAGCGAGGAGGAGGGAGGAAGGCTGTCTCAATGCGACCAAACCAGTTTTACCTGAACGGCGTGCGTCCTTACAGGATCCAACATGACATGATGTGATGTCACAGGGAGGCTGTGGCTTCGCGCCGCCTGTCGGGGCTTTCTTCCTCCTTTTCGATTGCTAAACAAGCACATGACGTCCCCAACATACCAAAAGCAGCAGGGACGCACAAAGGTGGGGGCTCTGATGCTCCGATACGATGAGATCATTTATGGCTGACGCAGAACACCTGACTGCTGCTGGAAGCCAAACACGCAGATGAAAAGGTCGATAGAAAGAGACGGCGCCTGGAATCATTTACTCAAAGGAAATGAGTGCGTCTCACAAAACCTGCCCTCGTGTTTAGTCACGGATTTATTTTTAGTTTTGAAAAGTTTTGGGGGGAAACACCAGATCTAGTTACTGCCCACAGAGGAGGGTAATTTTGGGTGCCTATTGTTTTGCAGACGCGTGCAGAGATGAGTCAACTAACAGAGCACTTTAATGCTTTCCGTGGTAATTATTATGGAATCAGGAATCCTTTATTGTCACCGTGAGTTACCATGGTGACATTTTTTTATAGGACATTCACCGACTTAATGAACACGCAAAACACAACAAGCAATAAATAATGGGTACACAGCAAACAATGAGTACAGGTTTATATATATATATATATATATATATATATATATATATATATATATATATATATATATATATATATATATATATATAAAACTCTATTGATAGTAATTTCCATCTGTATATTATATTCGGTACATATCCAGCTGTAAATTTAGTTCACAATACTAGTTATCTATATATTATACTCATAGGACAAATCTATCAGTAAAATCCTGTTTATAATAGTATACATCTACATATTTATTCAGTAAAAACCAACCCATGTCCTGTACTTATGGAACCATTGTTTATCCTGCACTTGCTGCTATTGCACTTCTGGTTAGACCTAAACTGCATTTCGTTGCCTTGTACCTGTACCTGTGTGATGACATTAAAGTTAAATCTAAACTAATCATCTAATCTAGTATATATATATATATATATATATATATATATATATATATATATATATATATATATATATATATACATACATATATCTAGAGAGAGAGCGAAAGAGAGAGAGAGATTGAAGAATGCAAAACAAAACAGTCTTTAGGGTCTGCTAGGGCTAGTTGTCTTATTTAAATATGAACCTGTGCAATATTCTTAAACCTTAATATACATAACTGTGCATGAAACTGTGCAATGAAATATTCCAGATGCGTAAGAGTGTGCAAAAAATATGCATTCACAGTAGTGAAGACAGTCTGTACAACAGACTGTCTTCTCAGCAGGGGGCAGTAGTCCTTATAGCTTTTGCGTAGCAGCTGTTTCTAAGTCTGTTTGTTTTTGGTTTGATGCTCCTGAAAGTTTATCTGAAGGCAGAGGGGCAAACAGTGGATTACCTGAGTGGGTGGGTGGGATCTGTAGCGATGCGTCTGGCCCTTCTCTGGACACATGCAGCATATTCACAATTCCCTGTGCTGTCCTCACCACCCCTGCTAAGTCATTCTTCTCTTTCACTGTGCAGCTCCCATACCACACAGTTATGCTAAGACACACACACACACACACATATATATATATATATATATATATATATATATATATATATATATATATATATATATATATATATATATATATATATATATATATATATGTGTGTGTGTGTGTGTGTGTGTGTGTGTGTGTGTGTGTGTGTGTGTGTGTGTGTGTGTGTGTGTTTTTGCAGCTTAGTGGGAATTCCAGTCCGTTTCAGTTTTCTGAGGAACAAGAGCCGTTGTTGGGCCTTCTTCACCAGGTGGGAGGTGTTTAGGGACCTGGAGAGGTCAGAGGAAATATGGAAACCTGAAACCTGATGCTGTCCACACGCTCCACCACCTCCCCTTGTATGCAGAGAGGAGCGTGTTCAGTCTTCCTGGACCTCCTGTAGTCCACTATGACCTCCTTGGTTTTGCTGATGATCAGGATCAGGTTGTTCCTGTAGCACCATTGTGTCAGACTGTGGACCTCCTCTCTGTAGTGGGACTCATCATTGTTGGAGATGAGACCAACCACGGTGGTGTCATGTGCAAACTTTCCCACTGTGTTTGTGGGGTGGACAGCAAGAACAGTCATGGATGAAGAGAGTGAACTTATGTTTGCAGCTTCCATTTAGGCTCACCTGTTTCTTGCAGGTTGCACCTACCTATCGGCCACTGCAATGACCTACTTTCACTTTATTCCACATTGAACCATGGCAAACCTGTTTATTTCTTTTGGGGTTAAGCATTTCTGATTACTTATTAAAACATGACTTTCTTTCATTTTACTAAACAGGCAATTCAGATAATTGTTGATGAGCTTTAATGAGCTTCAATGTTAATGAGTTAATGAGCGTTTTTGTCCTCTTAATAAAGCAGAAAGAAACAGGTCACAGCTGTGGGGTTTTTTTATTATATTGTCGTGTTTTACCTTGCGGTGGCATGGAGGTGCGTGGATGTTCTGATGAATAACACGACAAGGAATCTTCTTTAACTGAACTTTACTTGCTCCGGCAACAGGTGAGTTACAGACACAGCTGGCGGTCGATACACTGCGTTGTTTTGGCCTCTCGCTCTGGCACAGACAGCGTTTTAGCAGTGTCCATACAGCGAGCATTGAGTGCCTTTACAACTTAACAAAAGATAACAACACTCTCGCGATAACCTCAGGTTATCTAGATGAATGTGCTGCATTTACTGACTTAACACTAGGCTCGGAGAAATCAAACAAAATACAAAAACGTTCTTTTATGCTCATAACAGCTTAAACTGCCTTACACTACCCCCCCTTTTCAGGACTACTGAGTCCCTTCAGTATCAATAACATAAAGAAGTCTGATTCGGACTTATGTAACTCTGGTAAACGCAACAGAAATGACTGAAAAAACTTACACCATGGGGCAATAAAACAAACCAATCCCCTGGTTACTTTTAGTTTTAACATTTAAGTTTTAGCCAACAACCTTAGCTCAGTATAACTTATAACTAATGTCTAAATCTCTCTGGTCGATTGACTATGCGACCACTTGATGTTTTAAAAGTCTTTTCTGAAGATTCTTCATCACCTTGCCTGCTTCCCGGCTGGTACACTGGACCTCTGGGTTGAACCGCCTGACCTGAACCGTCAGACTGGCAAGACTCGCTTGGACCTTCAGACTGTGATGCTTTGTCCGGATCGTCTGGCAATGGTAGCACCGGCGCTAAAGGAGCATCCTCTGTATTTAGATGGAGATCTGGATCCTGGCACTGTTGCAGTATTTTACACCTTTGACGTGAAATCCAGACTGGTATCACATCACTGTTATAGGGCTTGAGCCTGTCATGATGCATTATTGTCCTGTGCTTGGGGCCTTGGATCTCATACAGTACAGGACCACGGTGTGCTGCAACAATCAGGGGACCCCTCCATAGCGCTTGAAGCTTTGGGCTTAGTCCTTTCTTTTTTGTGTCATCTTTGACAAACACTAGATCTCCAATATCGTAGGAATGTTCGTTTGCTCGAAGGTCATACACCTTTTTCTGTCGTTCTTGTGCAGTGCGAAGATGACTTCTTGCCAGGTTCTGTGCTTCCTTTAAGCTCTCTTCAAGTTTGTAGATATAATCTACAACTTCCATTGCATTAGATTTGAGTCTTGCAGCACCACACTGGATATCGTGTGGCTGGTGGACCTCCCTTCCAAGCATGAGTCTGTTTGGTGTGAATCCTGTTACCATGTGTTGTGAACTGCGGTAGGCTGCAGTCAGCAGAGGTAACTGTTCATCCCAGTTCTTTTGATTCCGGTCCACATAACATCGCAGCATCTGCAGCAAGGTCCTATTGAACCGTTCTACCTGCCCATTAGAGGAGGGATGGTAAGGTGTAGTTCTGGTCTTAGTTATTTGCAGGAGCCTACACACATTTCGAAACAGCGAACTTTCAAAATTACGGCCTTGATCCGTGTGTAGTTCTAGGGGGGGCCCAAACCTGGCAATGAAGTCGTAGACAAGTTTCTTTGCAGTCGTTTCCGCGCCTTGGTCAGGAATAGGAAAGGCTTCGACCCATCTTGTGAACTGGTCAATAATGACAAGAATGTATTTGTTGCCAGAGCTTGACACAGGGAATGGTCCAAGAATATCAAGGTGCAAACGATCTAGTGGTGCGCCGACCTGGTAACCTTGCAGTTTTGCTCTTTTCTTCGGTCCTGTAGATTTGCATGCACTGCAGTGTGGACACATTTTAACAAAAAGGTGAACATCTCCACCCATGCCATACCAATGATAACTTTGGCGCACGCGCTCCAGTGTTTTGGCTTCTCCCAAGTGACCAGAGTATGGAGGGTTATGGCATGACTGTATGACTTCTTTCTGCATAGTTGTTGGAACTAGTAACAGCAAAGTTGGGGGCTGGTTCCCAATTTTCTCCCAGGAGTAATAGAGGACTCCTTGTCTCAGTGTAACTTGGGGCCAACAAAGCCAGAATTTTCTCACCGCAGGACTTTCAAGCATCACTTCGTCTCTGCTGGGGAGCGTCCCTGTTTCCTTCCATGTGTGCAGGGTGCCGAGGACAGGATCTGCTTTCTGGAGTATAGCCAGCTGCTCAGGACTAAGCGACTCTAGCCAGTTAACCGCTGGGTTCTCTGAGAAGGGTGCAGATGGCTGATCCTCCACTGACTGAGTACCATTGCAATTTATAAAGCTTTGAGGCTCTATGCAACGCACAGCCAGTGGCACAACATCATCCACATCTTCCTCAAATTTTTCCCACCGCTCATGAATCTTCTGGCAGTACTTGCACCCTTTGCATGGCAGATCTGCAGGATTTACCCCTGCTTGGTAACAGTCACATTTTTCCATATTTTCTTTTGGCAGCCTTGACATGGCATCTGCATTAGCGTGCTGCTTACCGGCTCGATGCTCAATGTGGAAGTCGTACTGGCTCAACTCCTCAAGCCAGCGAGCTAGCTGTCCTTCAGGGCACTTGAACCGAAAAAGCCAGGTGAGACTGCCATGGTCAGTCCGAAGTAGGAACTTTCTTCCTAGAAGATAGTGGCGGAACTGGCGTGTGAAACGCACAACAGCGAGTAATTCACGACGGGTGACACAGTACCTTTGTTGAGCTGGTGTAAGCTGACAGCTGGCATAGGCCAAAACTCTCTCTTCTCCCCACTGGACCTGTGACAGGACAGCACCGACACTGTTGTTGGAGGCATCAGTATCGAGAATGAACTTGCCTTCAGGACGGGGATATCCCAGCACAGGTGCGGTAGTCAGTCTCTCTTTGAGCTTAGTAAAAGCAGCCTGATGTTCCTCTGTCCATACAAACACAGTCCCCTTTTTGAGAAGATGATGAAGGGGGTTTGCCAGCTCTGCAAAACGTGGGACAAATTTGCGATAGTAGTTACATAGCCCCAGGAAAGCTTGTAACTCTTGCAGATTGTCAGGGGATTTCCACAGCTGTACATCTTTGACAAGAGCTGGATTCGGTCTGACTCCTTCTCCACTCACAATATGGCCGAGAAAGAGAACTTCTTCTTGAAGCAGGTGACATTTTGATGGCTTTAGCTTGAGCCCATGGCTCTGAAACCGTTGAAAAACCTGCTCGAGACGATCTAAGCTTTGGTCTACTCCGTTTCCAACGACAATGACATCATCCAGGTAAATGAGAAGGGTTTCCCATTGAAGGCCTCTAAGGACAAGCTCCATTGCCCTTTGAAAAGTACTCGGAGCATTACAGAGTCCAAATGGCATTCGGGTGTATTCATAAAGGCCCCATTTGATGATGAATGCCGTCTTTTCACGATCGTTATTGTCCACTGCAACCTGCCAGTAACCAGACTGAAGGTCAAGGGTAGAGAACATGGTAGCTCCACCGACAACATCAAGGCATTCTTCAATCTGGGGTAGCGGATAAGCATCCTTGATAGTCAAACTATTCAGACTGCGGTAATCTACACACCACCTTACTCCTCCATCTTTTTTGCGTACCAGGACCACTGGAGAAGCCCATTCAGAAACTGATGGCATGATTACTCCGGCTTCCAGCATAGCTTTAAGATGTGCTTCCTCTTCACCTTGAAATCCCAGAGGGGTTCTTCTGACAGGTTGGCGTACAGGCTTAGCAGACCCAGTGTCAATCTTGTGTGTCACAGCAGACATGTAACCAAGATCAGTCTCACTTTTAGCAAAGATGGACTGGTATGAGAGTAGTAGTTGAATAAACCGCTGTTGTTGTCCTTCAGTTAGAGCTTCACTTGTAGCAACAACCAAGCCTTGGAGGTGCTCGGGAATATCAGAGATTGTTGCTACTCTTCCTACCAGCAATGGCGATGCATTCTCTTTCACACAACTAGGCTCAGTGCTTTCACATGTGGGTTCAGGAAAAGCTTCAACAAGGACTCCAAGGCATGCTCCTTTTGGTAAAGCTGTTCTCTTGGTTGAAAAATTGCATACCCTGACTGGCACCTTTTTTTTCATTGTGACAACGACACTTGCAAGGGCCACATTTTCTGCAATGTCTGCAGGCTCTAGCACAGCTGTAACTTCCGGCTTTGGGTCCTCCACTTCCCCCCACACAACACATTCAGATGAAGCTGGTATGATGATGGTTTCCCCAAGAGTCACTCTAGCTACACAGTAGTCTGAACCATTGTCACGCACAATTTTTGAGGGCACCTGTTCACTTCCAATAAAAACCTTTCCACGTGTATAGATGACAACATCATGGGCTTTCATCAGATCCAATCCTAGGAGAACAGAGTCTCTTATTGGAGCAACATGCACATCCCAGTTGAAAGACTTTGATCCGATTTGAAAGGTCACTGTGAGTCCATGTTTGGCTTTCATGCCATCTCCAACTCCTGCATTCAGTAGGTAGGTCTGGTGAAGGTCTACAGGTGCTGTTTTGCTCTCCAGGAGACTTTGGTATAGCTTTTCCGATATCACAGTTGTTTGAGCTCCAGTGTCTGCCACGGCTTGTGTTGAAATGCCATTTATGATCAGAGGAACTTGTAAACTCTCACCTCTCTTCTTGGTGCAGCCAATCTGCCGCCCTTGTAATTGGGGATCTGTGATAGGGGCTCCATCTGACTGCAGCATGTGGTCTGTAGGCTTTTCATTATGATTACATGCAGCCACAGGGCTGGGTGGCCTAACACAGTCCTTTCTGAAATGTCCTGTCTCTCCACATTTAAAACATGGGCCAGCTGCTCCACGATTTGGGCTTGGTGTTTGAGAGCGCCCTCTGGTGTTTTGCACCTGTTGATAACTTTGCTTTCTTTCTGGTACAAAGCTCTGGGCTGCTTTTGCCTGTTGGGCTCTTGTGTTGCCAGGCTGGAGACTTTCAACCTGCAGCTGTAGATTTCCAACCGTGTTAACAATAGTCTTAACTTGTTCCATTAATGCAGCAAACTGGTCAGATGTAAAATACTGGGGGGTCTGGACCCTGCGGGACACTGTAGCAGTGTCTTCACACCTGTCTTCTTCGTCAACCCATGAGATGCGTCTTGCTCTGTTCTTTATCTCAGTGTCACGGCCTACAGTAGCTTTGAAGTTATGCTCATGGGCCTCCACCAACTTTTGGGCCTCAACAAGGGAACTTGGATCACGATTCATTACTTCATAGGCCACCTTTTGGTTTCGTAAGCCTTTGAGGAAAGCATCAGTTGCTAGCTGGTCCTGTAATTGGAGGTCTACTCCTGAATACGCAAGTGTGACAAGGCGTCTCACCTCCTCTGCGAACTCAGCTGATGTTTCTCGCCCTTGTCTGAGTTCTCCAAGCTTCCTCCTTATGGTGGTTGGGGGGTCTTTTTTTCCAAAGCGTTGAGCAAGTTGCTCCACCAGCAGAACATAATCTTCCCTTGTGCGTTCTGGTAATGAGCAGACGTACCGCACTGCAGCTCCTCTTAAACACTCATGTAGTCTGTCCACTCGCTCCACAGCACTCCACCCATACTTCCTGGCTTGACGTTCAAACGGCATCAAAAATGAATCCCAATCCTCGTTTCCATCAAACGTAGCTAATTTAGGCCTCTGGGGTTCTGGCAATGTATGGTAATGGGCTGCAGAAATATTTTGCCTCCTATCATCATGGTAAGCAGGTGTGTTGTGGGCTTCACGCTCAGAGTCTCTTATTTCCCTGCGTCTACTGTCAGGTTCAGAAGCTATAGTCCGCCTTGACGGCCCTGTGCTTCGAGATCTTTGATTTATGACCTCCAGTTCAGCTGCGAAGGACACATTATCCCTTGGTCTAGTAGTCACATCAAAAGAGACACTTGGCTCAGGTGCATGTCTTTCTCTTGTCTGTGTTGGGATTATGTTTGCCCCCCCATTGGCAGTAATAAGTGATGGTGTGGGTTGTTGTGCAGCTGATTGTCCTGTAATGTGTGAAATGACAGGGGCCAGCATCCTTTGCAGGTTTCTTGTTTGTTGATTTTGATTTTCCAAGAGAGCTTGTAACCATTTAGGAGCTGTTTCTGCCTCTCCCGGGGCTGATGTAGCGCCTTGCAATTCTTCTGTCATTTTTTATTTTATTTTTTAAGGTCTTTCTTGCACTTCCTGTTATGCTCTTATTGTGAAAGGACCGCACCGGAAGTTGTGCGCGGATGCGCTTCGGTAACTTCACTACTTCTTTCTTCTGCCTTACAAGTCGTAGCGTAACTTGGCTTATTAGCTCCGGATGCCTCAGGATCTAGTTTTTTCTTTTTTTCTTTGGATTAACAGATAGAAGTTTTAAAATCCCACTTCTGACACCAGTTGTCGTGTTTTACCTTGCGGTGGCATGGAGGTGCGTGGATGTTCTGATGAATAACACGACAAGGAATCTTCTTTAACTGAACTTTACTTGCTCCGGCAACAGGTGAGTTACAGACACAGCTGGCGGTCGATACACTGCGTTGTTTTGGCCTCTCGCTCTGGCACAGACAGCGTTTTAGCAGTGTCCATACAGCGAGCATTGAGTGCCTTTACAACTTAACAAAAGATAACAACACTCTCGCGATAACCTCAGGTTATCTAGATGACTGTGCTGCATTTACTGACTTAACACTAGGCTCGGAGAAATCAAACAAAATACAAAAACATTCTTTTATGCTCATAACAGCTTAAACTGCCTTACAATATATTTGTGCCAAAAGCTTTGAGTATTTCCGTCTGCTTAAAGTCGGTCATAGAAAAATACTAAATGCCTGTATTTCTATTATTTCCTGCACCAACAGCCAAACTAGTTTTAATGTACATCCAAAAAAAAATAGAATTAGAATTGATTAATTCATTTATTTATATAGTTATCATTTAAAAACTACTATAAAGACACATAATAAATGTTCATTTTAAGGCTTTCTTTTTTAAGGCCCAAAATTCAGAGTATCAGACCAACAGAAAATATTTTTAATACTAACATGTTCATGTCCATGTCTGGTCTGTGCAACAATCACTGACACCTTCCACGAGGAGATTAAGCCACACAAGGTCATCGCTAAACACAATAGCTGTCCATGAATTTTGAGAAGAGTGGAAAATACGTGCAAAAAAAAAAAAGTCTGCAAGTAATAATGATCATCACAGCCTTTGAAGTAAAGGCCGTACATGAGCATGAGGGAGATTAAGTAGCCTTGGACTGCTCTAAAGTCATTTCATCAAGGGCCCCTACACACTGACATGTTTCTGAGAATAAAGTCATAAAAGTATGAGAATAAAGTGGCGTTTTTATAAGAACACTTACAAAAAAGGGCAGCCTGCATTAAAACCAGGAATGTGGAGCGTCTTGTAAAGTTATACTTTGGTATCTGTTTCACAAAGAAGGAGATACTAAATCCTGCTGTAGAACCTGTTTGTCAACTCTTTACTGAGGATCTGGTCCCACTTGACTTGGTGGTCGACTCCCCTTAGTGGTCAGATGCAGTACCATTACAATTTAAGAGCGAGCATGCAGATATTTTTATTTAATTGCAATTTTATTACTTGCTGTTGTTATTGTGTTTTTTTTTTTTCATTTTGCCTCTGTCTGTTTTCTGTGATTGCAGCATGTTTCTTTTGCAGCATTTTTCTGTTGCAATAAGTTTTTTTTTGTATTTTGGTGTTTGCATTAGTCATGTTTGCAGCTTCCATGTAGGCTCAGCCGTTTCTTGCAGGTTGCACCTACCTATCGGCCACTGCAATGACCTACTTTCACTTTATTCCACATTTAACCATGGCAAACCTGTTTATTTCTTTTGGGGTTAAGCATTTGTGATTACTTATTGAGCAAATAATCTGAAAAAAAAATAGAATCTCAGATATAGTTTTGCTTTTGCACAGTTTATTGATATTTTCTTTTATGCCCTATTTCTATTTATTGTATGTTTGCTGAATCTTATGAGAATCAAGGAATTGAGACGCCTGATCAATCTCTGATCGTTCTGAGCAACTTCCAGTGAACATATTTGAATTTAGAGATCTGTTCCCAACTAATCTTTTTTCAGGGTTATAGATCCTGAGGTGAAGAGAAAAGGGTCAGGGATCAGTTCTCATATCTGAAATGTTTTCACCTGTCTTGCTTTTTAAGAAAACATTTTAAAACCTGTTTTTTTATCTAAACCTACTGCAGTAAATTTAATGTTTGTGTTTACTGTCATGGAAATTCACTGCAATTATTCTATGAAAGAACTGGCACATAATCGTAGGTTCGCATAAGTGGTGCGCAGGTGTTCATGCACTATGGGGGTGAAGCGTGCCAAATAAAATGTAGTAACGCTCATTCACATACCTAAATTTTGGGGATGTAAAAGTGAGCAATCTGTAGTCCAAGATAGGCCTTATCCATTATTTTCAAACGGCAGACTGAATCTGAAGAGCAAAAAACAGTGCATGTTCTCGGAAAAGTGGCAGCAGGAGGTGAGCAGGCTTCAAACTAATGATGAACGGAGATGTGGTGCAGAATATGCTGTGAAAATCCCATTATGGCGGACAAACAGCAACTTTTAAACAGGCACTAAAAACTTCAGCCATCCAGCTTTTGATAAGCATGCCAATAGCAGAGAGCAGCAGAAAATAGTTCAGATAACTGATAATGAAACGAGATGCAGCGAGGACCAGATGTCCAGTGTGGTCCAATTGACAAATGAAAAGAAAAACTGAATGAAGAACAGCATCAAGCACTGTGTAATGTTCTGTGGCATCTCTGCATTTGGGGCCAGTGGGGCCTGGCCCCACCAGGGGTCGCTGTGGAGCTCTATGTTCACAATAATCAGTGGGTCAAAAATTCCCTTACCAATAAAATTCTGTTATAAAAATTTATATATTAATGTGTATATATATATATATATATATATATATATATATATATATATATATATATATATATATATATATAAAGTCTGCCAGAAAACTGACAAGCTCAGTAGATTAAATCCTCTTGAAGCGCCTTGATGTTGTTTAAATAATGAACATCTGAAATGCCCAACATGCTCTCAGTAGACAGCCGTGGGGCATAAATCCTCTGGCCCCAAGCTCGGATCGTATAATCAGAATACTGGAATTGCACACGTTGCGTTTACGGTCTGCCGGATAGTGTGCGATCATCTCGGCGAGGCAAATTTATTTGTATAGCACATTTCAGCACAAGGACAATGCGAAGTGCTTTAGATGATTATAACATTAGAAAAAAACCCAGAATAAAACCAAGTTAAAAAAAACAGTTGGAACGAATGTAGGAAAAATTAAACAAAATAAAACATGGGAAAATGGAAACCAAAAGCAAATGTTAATCTAGTGCTGCTTGTCCTTGCTAGCTCACTGAAGGACTGATGGAGGAAGACAATGAGAAAGAAAGTGAGGATGATGATGATGATGAGATTTTGTAGGATAAAATATGTTTCAGTGCGTCTGTGGGAAGTGATTAAAAAGCTGTAATTTCTTTTAGTTTTCAATGTTAGAAAAGCTAATATTTGCTCATTTAGGGTGCTCATCTTGCTCATCTTGCTCATCTTGTCCTAAATGATCGATCATGTTCATGCCAAACAACCATTGTACAGCGCATACAGCTAAAACCAGCTGATTAATTGGGCGGAGCTGCCACTGGGTTGCAGGGTGAGTTTCCAGACATCAATAAAAATGTACTTATTGCCAAAAAAAGGCAGGCTGAATGGAAAATGAGACGGAGGTTTGGGGGCCACACAAAATCCATCCAAGGACAGCAAAAAGCCTCTGGGCCGCAAGTTAATCAATTACTCGTGAACTATCAATTCCCATTTTACAAAGTTTTTGGTTCGCTGGGGTGAAACATTTTGCTGATCTTGTCTTTCAAATAAAATTCATACAAGGACAGTATATCTTAAAGTCAGACGGACATATTTATTCCTTAATGTTACATTATAATACAGGAAAAACATGGAAACACTAAGAAGAGGTCAAAGACATGGCTGTCTGGATTTAGGGACACAGTCACGAGGCCAGGACAAGATAGTTGCAGAACTTTCAGCATTTGAACGTTTAAAAAAGAAACTGCACTGGAACAGCCACATATGTGAAAACCTGGCATGAAAACTATTTGATGACAAAGCAGCAGTAAAGAAGAAGTGGTTTTAAACCATGTGGAACAATGACAGAAAGTCTGTTAGAACAAAATTACCCTGGCAATAAATGTTTTTTATATCTGTGTAGGATAACCTAATCCAGGTTTAAAGGTTGTATATGTGTTGTATTTATTTATTTATCTATTTATTTTTGAGTTGGAGAAGTTCAAACATGTTCTAAATGCAAAAAAGCATCTAATTCAGCCTTTAATGAACTTTCAGAAATTACAAACTAGGTTTAGGGTGTTCATAAACTGGTGTGACCACTGAGCATGTAAAACCCCACAAAGAAGAGAAAACTTTAGAGCATTTCTGACGTGAACATCTCTGTTTCTTCCAGTTGACTCTCGTGGCTTCATCATGGCTTCTCAGGGGCTTCAGATCCTTGGTATCCTGCTGTCCTTCATCGGCTGGCTGGGCACCATCATCACCTGCGCTCTGCCCATGTGGAAGGTTACTGCTTTCATTGGGCTGAACATCGTCACCTCACAGGTGATCTTTGAGGGCCTGTGGATGTACTGTGTGACCCAGATTACAGGGCATTTGCAGTGTAGAGTGTACGACTCCTTACTGCAGTTGCCTCAGGACCTGCAGGCTGCCAGGGCCATGGTGATCATCTCTGTGATTGTTGGGGCGTTTGGCATACTGACTGCCATCGTTGGAGGGAAATGCACCAACTGCATGGAGAATAAGGCATCCAAAGCTAAAGCCTGCATCGTTTCTGGAGTGATCTTCATAATAACCGCCTTACTGATCCTGATACCGGTGTCCTGGTCAGCTCGCACCATCATCAGTGGCTTCTACAACCCTGTGTTGTTCTCAGCACAGAGACGGGAGCTTGGCGCTGCGCTCTACATCGGCTGGGTCTCTGCAGGTCTGCTGCTTCTAGGAGGGATTCTTCTATGCAGCAACTGCCCCCAAAAGGACAGCAGACCATACATATCTGCCAAGTTCAGCCATGCAAAAACCGTGTCATCAAATAAGTACGTCAGGTTTCATGGCCAGAAGGGTTTCTAATTACGTTACAAAAGATGCAATGACTTGAATATTTCTTTTACTGAATTGAATACATACAAGTTTTGATTTAACTTATTTTATTTTTAAACTACCATTTTCTTAAGATAAATCTTTATCGTAATCATCAACCTGAGTAGGACGATGCATAATATATACTATTCCATTCTGATTTGCTCACATGAAGGTAATTCTTGGACTCCATTTTTGGACTCCATCTATGCTCAGCTGACGCTTGTAATTCTATAATGCAGTATTTTTCAAATAAAATCAAAAGAATTCACCAGTGCCTGTCTCCTATTCTGTCACCTCTCTGATTTTATCAACAAATCGAAATCTTCCACCTGTTCACTTGATCCCATTCCGTTTACCCTGGTCAAATGCTGCCCTCAATCTCTCCTCCCCTTCATGACTGCCATCATCCACTCCTTGCTTTGCTCTGGAATTGTTCCCTCTCTTTTTAAAACTGCTATTATCACTCCTATCGTGAAGAAACCTGGATCAAATCCCAACAATTACAATAATCTAAAAAACACTGGAAAAAACGGTCGCTTCTCAACTTCACTCTCAATTAACTTACAACAACCTTTATGAACAGTTCCACTCTGGATTCTGTCCCCGTCACAGTACTGAAACCGCCCTCTTAAAAATAACCAATGATCTTTTAATAGTAGCTGACTCTGGTCTAATCTCCATCCTCATTCTTCTTGATCTAAGCACAGCCTTTGACACAGTTTCACACTCTACCCTACTCCATCGACTTTATACAATTGGCATCACTCATACTCCCCTAGCCTGGTTTCATTCCTACCTTTCTGGCCGCACTCAGTTTGTTCAGATTAAGTCCTATCGTTCCAACTCCTCTCCAGTTACAACCGGTGTTCCCCAAGGCTCTGTCCTGAGACCCCTACTCTTTATCATTAACATTGTCCCCCTTGGCAATATCTTTAGGAAATTCAATATTAATTTTTTTCTGCTATGCGGATGATACCCAGCTCTATCTTTCCTGTAAGCCAAACTTTTCACTCCCTCCTCTTTCATTAATCTCCTGCTCCGAAATAAAATCCTGGTTCACCTCCAACCTTCTTAAATTGGATAACGACAAGACAGAAATCCTCCTAGTGGGAACCAAATCTCCATTATCCAAAGCTGACAGTTTCTCCCTGTCACCTGACAACTCCATAACCTCCCCCTCACCTCAGGTCAAGAGTCTGGGTGTCATCCTTGATAGTATCTGGTCCTTCTCCTCTCACATTAACAACCTTACTGGCTCTGCTTACTTTCACTAACACAATATCAATCGCCTTCGCCCCTCTCTCTCCCCTGGTTCCACCTGTGTGTTCATAGTCTTGTCACTTCCCGCATCGATAACTGTTACTCTCTTCTTTTTGTTCTTCCTCAAAATCCCTTCACAAGCTTCAGGCAGTACAAAACTCAGCAACTCGCATCATTCCTAGAACCCCTCCTTCCATCACATCACCCCAGTCCTGCAGCAGCTCCACTGGCTACCTGTCAAGTTCAGAATTCAGTTCAAAATCCTCCTACATATTTTTAAAGTTATTCACAATCTTTCCCCTCCCTATCTCTCTGATTTACTTCCAATTTCAACTCCCTCTTGCACATCTACCACTCACCTCTTTGTTCCTTCCGCCAGTCTTAGCACCATGGGGAGCAGAGCTTTTTCTCGGTCTGCACCCACACTCTGGAATTCACTCCCCCACTGACATCTGCAATATCGAGTCTTTACCCTTGTTCAAATCAAAACTCAAAACCCATATGATCAACATTGCCTTTTCATTATGATTTTCTGTTACTTTCTTGTGTGTAGTTTGTGTTGTTTCTTTTAATTATGACGATGTTGCTTTTACCATTTATTGTTTTTTATCTGTACAGTGTCCTTGAGTGTTTTGAAAGGAGCTTGAAATAAAATGTATTATTATTGTCAGGATGCAGCTTGTAGGCTGCATGCTGAGCCTCCCTTGCTCTCTCGCTTCCCTGCGCAGCTTGATTGGTTCCACCTGTCAGGCTGCAATTATCTCTGATTTGTTTCCACCTGTTGTCACCTCTATATATACCCACCTCATTCTGTTCTCGTTGCTGGTCCGTAGTGTTCAACTCCTGCTCAGTCTCTGCCAGAAATCCTGTGTTAGCGCTGTTTTTGCTCTGTCAGCAAGAAGACTTAGCTTAGCTCTATTTTTGCTTAATCACTGCCCAAAGACTCTACTTCAGCTCTGTTCCAGCTCACCCTCGGCCAGAGACTCCGTTCCAGCTAAGTCACAGCCAGAGACTCCGTTCCAGCCCAGCCTCATCCCAAGACTCTGTTCCAGCTAAGTCACAGCCAGAGACTGCGTTCCTACTCAGCCCACAGTTTAGGGTTCGCCGACTCCGGTGTTCCGCTGTGGTCTCTGTCTTCGGGTCCTGTGCTCCGTTCTGGTTTTAAGTTCTCGGCTGCTGGGTTCCGTCATGGTCTCAAGTTCTCAACTCCTGGTCTCAAGTTATCAACTCCTGGTGTTCTGTCCTGGTCTCAAGTTCTCAACTCCTGGTCTCAAGTTCTCAACTCCTGGTCTCAAGTTCTCAAGTTCTTGGCTCCTGTGTTTCGTCCTGGTCTCAAGTTTTCAAGTTCTTGGCTCCTGTGTTTCGTCCTGGTCTCAAGTTCTCAAGTTCTTGGCTCCTGTGTTTCGTCCTGGTCTCAAGTTCTCAAGTTCTTGGCTCCTGTGTTTCGTCCTGGTCTCAAGTTCTCAAGTTCTCGGCTCCTGTGTTTCGTCCTGGTCTCAAGTCATCGGCTCCAGTGTTCCTTCCTGGTCAGACTCTCCGCTCTACTCTTGTCGGCCAGCTTCTGCACCCTACATCTCCGTCTGTTAAAAGACTCTGGGTCCCCTTGTCATCCATCATCCACACTGTTCAATAAACTCACTTTTAAGAACTAGCTCTGTGTGTGCGTGCTGTGTCCGGGTTCATCCCAGAAAAATACCATGACAATTATTATTATTTATACGATAAATGCACCACCAGGTCTAAAGAAATCGGGACCAGAAAATTTACCTGGAATCGGCTAAGATTAGTGATCAGGTCAAATTCGTAAGAAATTGATACTTTATTCCCATTCATTAAATGTACCAAAACCAAGAACTCCCACTTTTATTGACCCATAAAAGGATCAACAAACAACTTGCACTCTGACACACCTTTTGAGTAAAAAATCAAATAATTCTTGGCATTCCATTGTTTTCTGTTGTATTTGGAAACCACTACTTTCAAAGAATCTGACACATTTGACCTCCTTTTTATGTCCATAAGGCACAAAAACAAATGTTTTTAAACAACACCATAAATATTGGTCCAGAAAGGCCTGATTTGTGCATTTCTGATATGTACAGTTATGACTTCTAGGATACCAGACACCAGATGATCTTAATGCCGCTATTGAACCAACGTGGACTTCCTGAACATCTCAGCAGGGGCCTTCATGCCATGCTGTAGTGATGCTGTAAATCACGTAAAAGAAAGCTCTGCCACAGAGGAAACATACCGTGCAGTACACAGCCAAACATCTCTGTATTCAAAGTATGTTAACTATGAGTCATATAAATGTGCTATTTTTCTCATTTATGTAAATGACCCTTTTACATTTCACACTCATTAAAGTGTTTCACTAATGAGGCTACATGGTTTTAATTTCTTACATTTCAAAAACGGAAACTGTTATAAAGTTTATTTTCTTAGCCTGTGAGCCATTAGTGCAGTCTTTACTATTAAAATCTTTCTGTAGACAGGTCACTTTGTTTCCGCCTATGGAATGGATAGTGAACCACGAAAATGAAAGGTGGGCACAGAGAAGCTCGGAGAAAAAAGGCTCAAAAACCTAAAAGTGGACACAGCTAAATGTGCCAAATTTAGAAGTGTTTTGCACTGCAAGTGTGACTGTTCAGCAGCGCCATCAAATGCAGCTGCAGACGTGTTGAGAGCACAGCAGTAACACCGAGGAAGAAGCAGAATGAGTGGAGGAGGAAGAGGAGGAGGAGGACAGAGATGTGACCCTGCAGGGACCAACAGAGGAGGAGGTCCAAATAGTTGCTAACAGCCCAGTAAGAAGTAGCAGAACATGTTAACACTGGCAAAACTGAAAAATTAAGAAAATATTTATTCACTTCTTTATTCACACCTTTATTCACAAGGAGAAATTTCACTGCTGTAGCAGCATTGGGAAGGAATAGGGATTAGATCCTGGCTTGCAGTAACAAAAATACATATTTCTGTAAAATGTGCAATCTTTGGGCTATAGAAGATACCTTGTGTCAGCATTATGAACAATTTCATACAACACACGGATATTTCATGTAGGGAGGGGGGAGGGCTGTTGGGTGTGTGTCGGGGGAAAAACTTCACTGAATGAAGAACTGCCTTGTTTTAACCAGAAGTTCACCAGAGAGACACCTAAATTTACGTTAAAGTGAGACCTCTTGTTGGAACATGAGCTTTGTTGTTTTGATTTTCAATGTATTGTGCCATTCATAGATCAAGCGAATATAGAGTAACAAATATGCATTACCTGTTGTTTTCATCAAATACTTTTTTACTCTTACTTGAATAATTTCGTGGCTGGTTACTTTGGAATTTTACTTGAGTAAAAACACACACTTAAGTTTCTAGTAGTAGTGCTACTCTTACTTTAGAACAGTTTTGGGGTAAAAAAAAAATAAGATATTCAAGCCTGTCTGCTGTTGCAATGACCCGGATAACTGAGATTTTACACAGACATATTACATTTTCTTGTAAGAATATAAAATTATTTATACTGTACCTTAACTAATCCCTGCTTTCTTTTTCTTTTCCTTCCCATCCCTACAACTCGCTCTTTATCTCTTTCTCATTCTCTTAATATTTTTATACTATAAGACACCACTTTTTATGCAACATGTATTTTTTGCCTTACTTTTGGCCCCATTGTCTTTTTTTTATATATAAACAGTATGCTTCATTAAACACTGGAAAGACATCTTTAGCAATGTTTCTTGGAAAAACAAAGTGCCAGACACAACAGCAAGTAAAAGAAGGTACAAACCCTCTCTAAAAACAGGAAGTATGCCAAAACTCTAGGGAAGTCAATGTGATGCCCAGAAGACACTTGGAGGGAAGAAAGAAAAGGTAAAGATTTTTGTTCATGTCTTTTTCAAACAGATCATGACTGTAATCTTTCACAATATTTTAGAACATCAGCATACTTATGTTGGAAATATTAGCGTGCTTGTCTTTGCTGAACATCTGCTCACACTTGACTTGGAGGACAACTCCAAGCTGAAGTTGTCTTCAGATTGCTGCCTCCAATTCAGGAAGGGCTATTCCATCTATTTTTCACTTCCTTAACCGTCTTTAATCTTGTCTTCTTTGAAATCTGCAATATTTAGACTCTTTAAAACTTGTCTGTATTATTCTGCACTAATGGAAGAATCTTTTAAACCTAGTTTGTGATTTGTGAAATGTTTTTCTCATCTTTTTCAACATTAAAACCGGTCAGAATCCTCAACTTCATTAATGACTTCTGTTCACTATACATCGTATGTATTGTATACGTAGAGCAGCAATTATAGAACCCACAAAATAGGCTAGAATCTGTTTGTGTTAATAAAGATCTCTGTGACTGTTATAAATTATTGTGGTCTCGAATTGCCAGATTAGGGTTAGTTTTTATCAGCACTGTAGGTCGATAGTTTTAAACAGTCCATTTAGGTCAGTCTTCAAGTCAAAATACCTCACAGGCCTCAAAATAATGTTTTTCTTATGATTAAAATGCTAAACATTTTCTGAATCTTTTTCTTTTTTGCCCAACAATAAACTAAACCTGTAATATTCAGATGAAACATGAGAGGGAGGTTTGGGGGCCACACAAAATCAATCCAAGGACAGCAAAAAGCCTCTGGGCCGCAAGTTAAATCAATTACTCGTGAACTATCAATTCCCATTTTACAAAGTTTTTGGTTCGCTGTGGTGAAACATTTAGCTAATCTTCTCTTACAAGTAAAACTCATACAAAGACAGTATATCTTGAAGTCAGACGGATATATTTATCCTTAATGTTACATTATAATACAGGAAAAATATGGACACGGTAAGAAGAGGTCAAAGACATGGCTGTCTGGATTTAGGGACACAGTCACGAGGCCAGGACAAGATAGTTGCAGAACTTTCAGCATTTGAACGTTTAAAAAAGAAACTGCACTGGAACAGCCACATATGTGAAAACCTGGCTTGAAAACTATTTGATGACAAAGCAGCAGTAAAGAAGAAGTGGTTTTAAACCATGTGGAACAATGACAGAAAGTCTGTTAGAACAAAATTACCCTGACAGTAGATGTTTTTTTATATCTGTGTAGGATAACCTAATCCAGGTTTAAAGGTTGTATATGTGTTGTATTTATTTATTTATCTATTTATTTTTGAGTTGGAGAAGTTCAAACATGTTCTAAATGCAAAAAAGCATCTAATTCAGCCTTTAATGAACTTTCAGAAATGACAAACTAGGTTTAGGGTGTTCATAAACTGGTGTGACCACAGAGCATGTAAAACCCCACAAAGAAGAGAAACCATTAGGATATTTCTTACGTGAACGTCTCTGTTTCTTCCAGTTGACTCTCCTGGCTTCATCATGGCTTCTCAGGGGCTTCAGATCCTTGGTATCCTGCTGTCCTTCATCGGCTGGCTGGGCACCATCATCACCTGCGCTCTGCCCATGTGGAAGGTCATTGTTTTCATTGGGGCAAACATCGTCACCGCACAGGTGATCTTTGAGGGCCTGTGGATGTACTGTGTGACCCAGAGCACGGGGCATTTGCAGTGCAAAGTGTACGACTCCTTACTGCAGTTGCCTCAGGACCTGCAGGCTGCCAGGGCCATGGTGATCATCTCTGTGATTGTTGGGGCGTTTGGCATACTGACTGCCATCGTTGGAGGGAAATGCACCAACTGCATGGAGAATAAGGCATCCAAAGCTAAAGCCTGCATCGTTTCTGGAGTGATCTTCATAATAACCGCCTTACTGATCCTGATACCGGTGTCCTGGTCAGCTCGCACCATCATCAGAGACTCGTACAACCCTATGTTGTTCTCAGCACAGAGACGGGAGCTTGGCGCTGCGCTCTACATCGGCTGGGTCTCTGCAGGTCTGCTGCTTCTAGGAGGGATTCTTCTATGCAGCAACTGCCCCCAAAAGGACAGCAGACCATACATATCTGCCAAGTTCAGCCATGCAAAAACCGTGTCATCAAATGAGTACGTCAGGTTTCATGGCCAGAAGGGTTTCTAATTACGTTACAAAAGATGCAATGACTTGAATATTTCTTTTACTGAATTGAATACATACAAGTTTTGATTTAACTTATTTTATTTTTAAACTACCATTTTCTTAAGATAAATCTTTATCGTAATCATCAACCTGAGTAGGACGATGCATAATATATACTATTCCATTCTGATTTGCTCACATGAAGGTAATTCTTGGACTCCATTTTTGGACTCCATCTATGCTCAACTGACGCTTGTAATTCTATAATGCAGTATTTTTCAAATAAAATCAAAAGAATTCACCAGTGCCTGTCTCCTATTCTGTCACCTCTCTGATTTTATCAACAAATCGAAATCTTCCACCTGTTCACTTGATCCCATTCCGTTTACCCTGGTCAAATGCTGCCCTCAATCTCTCCTCCCCTTCAGGACTGCCATCATCCACTCCTTGCTTTGCTCTGGAATTGTTCCCTCTCTTTTTAAAACTGCTATTATCACTCCTATTGTGAAGAAACCTGGATCAGATCCCAACAATTACAATAATCTAAAAAACACTGGAAAAAACGGTCGCTTCTCAACTTCACTCTCAATTAACTTACAACAACCTTTATGAACAGTTCCACTCTGGATTCTGTCCCCGTCACAGTACTGAAACCGCCCTCTTAAAAATAACCAATGATCTTTTAATAGTAGCTGACTCTGGTCTAATCTCCATCCTCATTCTTCTTGATCTAAGCACAGCCTTTGACACAGTTTCACACTCTACCCTACTCCATCGACTTTATACAATTGGCATCACTCATACTCCCCTAGCCTGGTTTCATTCCTATCTTTCTGGCCGCACTCAGTTTGTTCAGATTAAGTCCTATCGTTCCAACTCCTCTCCAGTTACAACCGGTGTTCCCCAAGGCTCTGTCCTGGGACCCCTACTCTTTATCATTAACATTGTCCCCCTTGGCAATATCTTTAGGAAATTCAATATTAATTTTTTCTGCTATGCGGATGACACCCAGCTCTATCTTTCCTGTAAGCCAAACTCTTCACTCCCTCCTCTTTCATTAATCTCCTGCTCCGAAATAAAATCCTGGTTCACCTCCAACCTTCTTAAATTGGATAACGACAAGACAGAAATCCTCCTAGTGGGAACCAAATCTCCATTATCCAAAGCTGACAGTTTCTCCCTGTCACCTGACAACTCCATAACCTCCGCCTCACCTCAGGTCAAGAGTCTGGGTGTCATCCTTAATAGTATCTGGTCCTTCTCCTCTCACATTAACAACCTTACTGGCTCTGCTTACTTTCACTAACACAATATCAATCGCCTTCGCCCCTCTCTCTCCCCTGGTTCCACCTGTGTGTTCATAGTCTTGTCACTTCCCGCATCGATAACTGTTACTCTCTTCTTTTTGTTCTTCCTCAAAAATCCCTTCACAAGCTTCAGGCAGTACAAAACTCAGCAACTCGCATCATTCCTAGAACCCCCTCTTTTCATCACATCACCCCAGTCCTGCAGCAGCTCCACTGGCTACCTGTCAAGTTCAGAATTCAGTTCAAAATCCTCCTACATATTTTTAAAGTTATTCACAATCTTTCCCCTCCCTATCTCTCTGATTTACTTCCAATTTCAACTCCCTCTTGCACATCTACCACTCACCTCTTTGTTCCTTCCGCCAGTCTTAGCACCATGGGGAGCAGAGCTTTTTCTCGGTCTGCACCCACACTCTGGAATTCACTCCCCCACTGACATCTGCAATATCGAGTCTTTACCCTTGTTCAAATCAAAACTCAAAACCCATATGATCAACATTGCCTTTTCATTATGATTTTCTGTTACTTTCTTGTGTGTAGTTTGTGTTGTTTCTTTTAATTATGACGATGTTGCTTTTACCATTTATTGTTTTTTATCTGTACAGTGTCCTTGAGTGTTTTGAAAGGAGCTTGAAATAAAATGTATTATTATTGTCAGGATGCAGCTTGTAGGCTGCATGCTGAGCCTCCCTTGCTCTCTCGCTTCCCTGCGCAGCTTGATTGGTTCCACCTGTCAGGCTGCAATTATCTCTGATTTGTTTCCACCTGTTGTCACCTCTATATATACCCACCTCATTCTGTTCTCGTTGCTGGTCCGTAGTGTTCAACTCCTGCTCAGTCTCTGCCAGAAATCCTGTGTTAGCTCTGTTTTTGCTCTGTCAGCAAGAAGACTTAGCTTAGCTCTATTTTTGCTTAATCACTGCCCAAAGACTCTACTTCAGCTCTGTTCCAGCTCACCCTCGGCCAGAGACTCCGTTCCAGCTAAGTCACAGCCAGAGACTCCGTTCCAGCCCAGCCTCATCCCAAGACTCTGTTCCAGCTAAGTCACAGCCAGAGACTGCGTTCCTACTCAGCCCACAGTTTAGGGTTCGCCGACTCCGGTGTTCCGCTGTGGTCTCTGTCTTCGGGTCCTGTGCTCCGTTCTGGTTTTAAGTTCTCGGCTGCTGGGTTCCGTCATGGTCTCAAGTTCTCAACTCCTGGTCTCAAGTTATCAACTCCTGGTGTTCTGTCCTGGTCTCAAGTTCTCAACTCCTGGTCTCAAGTTCTCAACTCCTGGTCTCAAGTTCTCAAGTTCTTGGCTCCTGTGTTTCGTCCTGGTCTCAAGTTTTCAAGTTCTTGGCTCCTGTGTTTCGTCCTGGTCTCAAGTTCTCAAGTTCTTGGCTCCTGTGTTTCGTCCTGGTCTCAAGTTCTCAAGTTCTTGGCTCCTGTGTTTCGTCCTGGTCTCAAGTTCTCAAGTTCTCGGCTCCTGTGTTTCGTCCTGGTCTCAAGTCATCGGCTCCAGTGTTCCTTCCTGGTCAGACTCTCCGCTCTACTCTTGTCGGCCAGCTTCTGCACCCTACATCTCCGTCTGTTAAAAGACTCTGGGTCCCCTTGTCATCCATCATCCACACTGTTCAATAAACTCACTTTTAAGAACTAGCTCTGTGTGTGCGTGCTGTGTCCGGGTTCATCCCAGAAAAATACCATGACAATTATTATTATTTATACGATAAATGCACCACCAGGTCTAAAGAAATCGGGACCAGAAAATTTACCTGGAATCGGCTAAGATTAGTGATCAGGTCAAATTCGTAAGAAATTGATACTTTATTCCCATTCATTAAATGTACCAAAACCAAGAACTCCCACTTTTATTGACCCATAAAAGGATCAACAAACAACTTGCACTCTGACACACCTTTTGAGTAAAAAATCAAATAATTCTTGGCATTCCATTGTTTTCTGTTGTATTTGGAAACCACTACTTTCAAAGAATCTGACACATTTGACCTCCTTTTTATGTCCATAAGGCACAAAAACAAATGTTTTTAAACAACACCATAAATATTGGTCCAGAAAGGCCTGATTTGTGCATTTCTGATATGTACAGTTATGACTTCTAGGATACCAGACACCAGATGATCTTAATGCCGCTATTGAACCAACGTGGACTTCCTGAACATCTCAGCAGGGGCCTTCATGCCATGCTGTAGTGATGCTGTAAATCACGTAAAAGAAAGCTCTGCCACAGAGGAAACATACCGTGCAGTACACAGCCAAACATCTCTGTATTCAAAGTATGTTAACTATGAGTCATATAAATGTGCTATTTTTCTCATTTATGTAAATGACCCTTTTACATTTCACACTCATTAAAGTGTTTCACTAATGAGGCTACATGGTTTTAATTTCTTACATTTCAAAAACGGAAACTGTTATAAAGTTTATTTTCTTAGCCTGTGAGCCATTAGTGCAGTCTTTACTATTAAAATCTTTCTGTAGACAGGTCACTTTGTTTCCGCCTATGGAATGGATAGTGAACCACGAAAATGAAAGGTGGGCACAGAGAAGCTCGGAGAAAAAAGGCTCAAAAACCTAAAAGTGGACACAGCTAAATGTGCCAAATTTAGAAGTGTTTTGCACTGCAAGTGTGACTGTTCAGCAGCGCCATCAAATGCAGCTGCAGACGTGTTGAGAGCACAGCAGTAACACCGAGGAAGAAGCAGAATGAGTGGAGGAGGAAGAGGAGGAGGAGGACAGAGATGTGACCCTGCAGGGACCAACAGAGGAGGAGGTCCAAATAGTTGCTAACAGCCCAGTAAGAAGTAGCAGAACATGTTAACACTGGCAAAACTGAAAAATTAAGAAAATATTTATTCACTTCTTTATTCACACCTTTATTCACAAGGAGAAATTTCACTGCTGTAGCAGCATTGGGAAGGAATAGGGATTAGATCCTGGCTTGCAGTAACAAAAATACATATTTCTGTAAAATGTGCAATCTTTGGGCTATAGAAGATACCTTGTGTCAGCATTATGAACAATTTCATACAACACACGGATATTTCATGTAGGGAGGGGGGAGGGCTGTTGGGTGTGTGTCGGGGGAAAAACTTCACTGAATGAAGAACTGCCTTGTTTTAACCAGAAGTTCACCAGAGAGACACCTAAATTTACGTTAAAGTGAGACCTCTTGTTGGAACATGAGCTTTGTTGTTTTGATTTTCAATGTATTGTGCCATTCATAGATCAAGCGAATATAGAGTAACAAATATGCATTACCTGTTGTTTTCATCAAATACTTTTTTACTCTTACTTGAATAATTTCGTGGCTGGTTACTTTGGAATTTTACTTGAGTAAAAACACACACTTAAGTTTCTAGTAGTAGTGCTACTCTTACTTTAGAACAGTTTTGGGGTAAAAAAAAAAATAAGATATTCAAGCCTGTCTGCTGTTGCAATGACCCGGATAACTGAGATTTTACACAGACATATTACATTTTCTTGTAAGAATATAAAATTATTTATACTGTACCTTAACTAATCCCTGCTTTCTTTTTCTTTTCCTTCCCATCCCTACAACTCGCTCTTTATCTCTTTCTCATTCTCTTAATATTTTTATACTATAAGACACCACTTTTTATGCAACATGTATTTTTTGCCTTACTTTTGGCCCCATTGTCTTTTTTTTATATATAAACAGTATGCTTCATTAAACACTGGAAAGACATCTTTAGCAATGTTTCTTGGAAAAACAAAGTGCCAGACACAACAGCAAGTAAAAGAAGGTACAAACCCTCTCTAAAAACAGGAAGTATGCCAAAACTCTAGGGAAGTCAATGTGATGCCCAGAAGACACTTGGAGGGAAGAAAGAAAAGGTAAAGATTTTTGTTCATGTCTTTTTCAAACAGATCATGACTGTAATCTTTCACAATATTTTAGAACATCAGCATACTTATGTTGGAAATATTAGCGTGCTTGTCTTTGCTGAACATCTGCTCACACTTGACTTGGAGGACAACTCCAAGCTGAAGTTGTCTTCAGATTGCTGCCTCCAATTCAGGAAGGGCTATTCCATCTATTTTTCACTTCGTTAACCGTCTTTAATCTTGTCTTCTTTGAAATCTGCAATATTTAGACTCTTTAAAACTTGTCTGTATTATTCTGCACTAATGGAAGAATCTTTTAAACCTAGTTTGTGATTTGTGAAATGTTTTTCTCATCTTTTTCAACATTAAAACCGGTCAGAATCCTCAACTTCATTAATGACTTCTGTTCACTATACATCGTATCTATTGTATACGTAGAACAGCAATTATAGAACCCACAAAATAGGATAGAATCTGTTTGTGTTAATAAAGATGTCTGTGACTGTTATAAATTATTGTGGTCTCGAATTGCCAGATTGGGGTTAGTTTTTATCAGCACTGTAGGTGGATAGTTTTAAACAGTCCATTTATGTCAGTCTTCAAGTCAAAATACCTCACGGGCCTCAAAATAATGTTTTTCTTATGATTAAAATGCTAAACATTTTCTGAATCTTTTTCTTTTTTGCCCAAAAATAAACTTAACCTGTAATATTCAGATGAAACATGAGAGGGAGGTTTGGGGGCCACACAAAATCCATCCAAGGACAGCAAAAAGCCTGTGGGCCGCAAGTTAAATCAATTACTTGTGAACTATCAATTCCCATTTTACAAAGTTTTTGGTTCGCTGGGGTGAAACGTTTTGCTGATCTTCTCTTTCAAATAAAACTCATACAAGGACAGTATATCTTGAAGTCAGACGGACGTATTTATTCCTTAATGTTACATTATAATACAGGAAAAATATGGACACGGTAAGAAGAGGTCAAAGACATGGCTGTCTGGATTTAGGGACACAGTCAGGAGGCCAGGACAGGATAGTTGCAGAACTTTCAGCATTTGAACGTTTAAAAAAGAAACTGCACTGGAACAGCCACATATGTGAAAACCTGGCTTGAAAACTATTTGATGACAAAGCAGCAGTAAAGAAGAAGTGGTTTTAAACCATGTGGAACAATGACAGAAAGTCTGTTAGAACAAAATTACCCTGACAGTAGATGTTTTTTTATATCTGTGTAGGATAACCTAATCCAGGTTTAAAGGTTGTATATGTGTTGTATTTATTTATTTATCTATTTATTTTTGAGCTGGAGAAGTTCAAACATGTTCTAAATGCAAAAACGCATCTAATTCAGCCTTTAATGAACTTTCAGAAATTACAAACTAGGTTTAGGGTGTTCATAAACTGGGGTGACCACTGAACATGTAAAACCCCACAAAGAAGAGAAAACTTTAGAGCATTTCTGACGTGAACATCTCTGTTTCTTCCAGTTGACTCTCCTGGCTTCATCATGGCTTCTCAGAGGCTTCAGATCCTTGGTATCCTGCTGTCCTTCATCGGCTGGATGGGTATAATCATCACCTGCGCTCTTCCCATGTGGAAGGTCGGTGCTTTCATTGGGGGGAACATCATCACCGCACAGGTGATCTTGGAGGGCCTGTGGATGAACTGTGTGACCCAGAGTACAGGGCAAATGCAGTGTGAAGTGTACGACTCCTTACTGCAGTTGCCTCAGGACCTGCAGGCTGCCAGGGCCATGGTGATCATCTCTGTGATTGTTGGGGTGTTTGGCATACTGACTGCCATTGTTGGAGGGAAATGCACCAACTGCATGGAGAATAAGGCATCCAAAGCTAAAGCCTGCATCGTCTCTGGAGTGATCTTCATAATAACAGCCTTACTGATCCTGATACCGGTGTCCTGGTCAGCTCACATTATCATCAGAGACTTCTACAACCCGATGGTGATCTCAGCACAGAAACGGGAGTTTGGCCCTGCTCTCTACATCGGCTGGGGCTCTGCAGGTCTGCTGCTTCTAGGAGGGGGTCTGCTATGCAGCAACTGCCCCCCAAAGAACAGCAGAACCTACATATCTGCCAAGTTCAGCCAAGCAAAAACCCTGTCAACAAATGAGTAAGTTGTGTAAGTCTCTTGGCCAGAGGGGTTTTTAATTACGTCAAAAAAGATGCCATGACTTAAATATTTCTTTTACTGAGTTGAATACATACAAGTTTTGATTTAACCTATATTCTTTTTAAACTACCATTTTCTTAAGATAAGTCTTTATTGTAATCCTGAGTAGTATGATACATATGATAAATGCACCAACAGGTCTAAAGACCAGAACATTTTTATTCACCCATTAATGGATCAACAAACAGCTTGCACTCTGACACACCTTTTGAGTCTAAAATCAAATCATTTTGTTATTCCTTTGTTTATGCTGGATTTGTAAAATACTACTATGAAATAAGCTGATACATTTGACCTCCTTTTTATGTCCATAAGGCACAAAAACAAATGTTCTTTTACGTGTAAATCACGTAAAAGAAAGCTCAGCCACAGAGGAAACATACCGTGCAGTACACAGCCAAACATCTCTGTATTAAAAATGCGTTTTTAAAAACAAAGTTTGAAATGTATTAAATCTTGTCTCATGTAAAGGGCCCTCTTAAATTGTACTCTCATTAAAGTATTTCACCGCTGAGGCTCCATGGTCTTAAAACCTTACCTTTGAAACACTGAAACTGCTATGAAGATGATTTTCAGATGGGCCAATCAGATTTCAGGGTGGTCCATTACCCCCCCCCCCCCCCCCCTAGCTCCGCCCCTGCCTGGCAGGAAAGCTATTTGATGACAAAGCAGTCAAAAAAAAAAAAAGAAGTGGCTTTACACCATATGGAACAGTGACAAAAACTCACAAGAACAAAACGACTCTTGCAGTTTTTTTGGGGTTTTGTTTTTTGGTTTTTTTTGGTGTCGAATAATATAATCCAGGTTTAAAAGTTACGGGTGGGCAATATTAATAAAATCTAATATGCCGATATCTTTGGGCTATATCACGATATGTTCAAATAACCTTGAATAACAAATGTTTTTAGCCAAATAGTGCCTAAGTTGCAGTGGCATATCTCATATTAACGTGTCAAACTTTTTTTTGTTTGAAAAATGTATTGCAAAATAAAAAATTATTTAAAATGTTATATTTTAGCCATTTTATAATCACAGCTGCACATAGAAGCTTTTTCACAAATTACAATATTGTCATATTAGAGCTCTTTCGTGATCAACACTGGACCTTAAAAAAAAAAAAAAAGAACATCCCAGCGGCCAAAAGGAACACCAAAGAAAAATCTGACACAAATTAAACCTGAAATAAAAGGTGCTCTTTTGTGCTTAAGGCGTATAAATCTGTATAATAAAAATGTGACAATCCCAAAAACAAAAGCTTGTATTGTGACTTTAAAATCAAACTGACCAGTCGCAGCTACATATTCAGAGCATCTCAAAAATATTTCCGTTGCTCTTTAGGTGCTGAGAAATTTTAAACAAATGTTTTATTTATTTTTTCCGTCATATGGGATTTAGCAAAAGAAGACGCCAGTTTCAACAGTTTCACGGCTGGTTTAATTAAAGTTTCCTTCGGTGTTTGGGGGAGGGGGGGTCGACTAGCGGAGTTTACAAGAGTTGCACTGGATGACTTTTTAGGTGGAACAAATTTGTGCTACTGCTACCTTTTGTGGCAACGGTGTTACGGCATGTTTTGCAATTTTCCACTATTTGGTCGACATCTTTCTTGTGAAATCTAAACCACTGTCTGGACCGCCCGCTGTCACCATAGTTCTCGCTGTCTCGTCAATGTAATCGCACGGGTACGTTGTTATGGGTGCGTGTTTGCGCCAGAGCGCTTTCTGGCTGAATGATGCGTTCACAGAATGTGGGAGAAACTAAACTCACAGTGAATTAAATACAACGGCTCAATCTTGCCGTGAAAATTTGCACGCAATGGTCGCGATAAAGCCATTTTCAATATCGCGCAGAGGAAAACTCGAGATACATCGAGTATATTCGATATATCGCCCACCCCTAGTCTAGGTGCATTCACAGGTACTTTCACAAATCACAAATTGGAGTTTTCAAAATCTGGTGTGACCATGGAAGAAAACAACTTTATAACATTTCAGACGTGGAAAATCTCTATTCTTTCAGTCGACACTCACAGCCTCATCGTGGCTCCTCAGGGGGCTGAGATCCTTGGTATCCTGCTATCCTTCATCGGCTGGATGGGTATAATCATCACCTGTGTTCTTCCCATGTGGAAGGTCATCATTTTCATAAGTGAGAATGTTGTCAGGCGGGTAGCGATCTGGCAGGGCCTGTGTTTCCCAGACCATAATGCTGTGCACCCCTTGCTTGTTCTTCCTAAAGACCTTCCAAAAAAAAGTAAAAAACCTAAAGACCTGCGGGCTGCCAGGGTCAAGGTGATCAGCTCCATGATGGTTGGGGTGTCTGACTTGCTCACGGCCATTGAGCTATAGCTCTTCTAGGACTGGGTAGATAGGCCTTGCTGCAGACAACCTTTTTCATCTATCATGAAACACTGAAATTGGAGACAGCTTTTGCCGGTGACAGGCGATCCATAACAGGAACTGTCCCCGGATATCGGTGTCCTGGACTTCCTGAACACCTCAGCAGAGCCACAGGATCATTGCCTCCATGCCACGCTGCAGTGATGTTGTAATTCACATAAAAACAAAACTCCGGTACGGAGGAAACATAGCGTACCGTACACAACCAAACATCTCTATTAAAACTGTTTTTTATGTATAAAAAAAAAATCTTTCCCTATTCTCATGGATGACCCTTTTAAATTTTACACCTATGAAGTTCCATGGTTGTAATTTCTTACCCTTCAAAAAGAGAAAAAGCTATGAAAATCATCTGTGAGAAATTAGTGCAGTCTTTATTAAAATCTTAGTTTAAAGTTTTTTTTCTATGTGTCCTGTTTGGCAGTGTAGCGCTAAGAATCGCTGTCTTAATGCCAAAGAGAGCCCAACAGATTTTACTTTCAGAAATTGAGCATTACTGCTTTCGCCATAGTGCTCCACTTGATTTTTATATGCAAGAAGCTTTATTAGATTTTATTCTGGGACTATTTTATGTTCAATGGACACAAAAACAGCAAGGTAGAAGAGAAAAAAAGGAGGGTAAAAGATGAGATAAAATGTCAAATGGGAGAAAAGGTGAAAAAAGAGGAGGAAGAAAAGAAGAGAACAATATAACTTCTTCTGAGTTTGTTTTTACACCTGTAAAGAGAGATATAAAAAGAACAGCAAAACCAACTGATAAAGTATTAAAGGTATGAACAACCAACGTCTTGATACCATCACTGAAGAATATACAGTATTAATTAATATGAAATGTATAAAGTGACAGCTAAAGCTAATAATAGGGGTTTTCTGTATAGAAGTGAGTCTTTAAGCACCTGAATCCAAGCACCTGTAGGTGTTTGCAAGAGTGCACTTGTGTAAATAAGGTTTATCCATAAGAAAAAGCTCAATAGTCTTTGTGAGGAGCCAAAGAACTGCAGGGCAGGACCGACGCTGGGGAGACCAGAACCCCAGACCCCCAAAGGGACCCCCAGAGCAAAGGTGTCCAAGAGGGACCAGCACAGGGAAAGCTGCCTCCCCCACCCCAGGGAAGACCAGAGAGGAGCCCCAGGAACTCCCTCAACAGAGCCACAAGCTGATCATTTCTATGCCACGCTGCAGTGATGTTGTAATTCAAAAGAAAACTGAACCATGGAGGTAGCATACCATAGAGTACATAGCTAAAAGTCTCTTGTTTCTCTTGAAAACGTCTACTAACAAGCAGATTCACAAGTAACAAAATCATCACAGCCTTGTGCAAATTGAAGCAAAGCCCATTCATGAGTTTGGGGAAGAATTCAGGAGCCTTGGACTACTATAAAGTCATTTTATCAAGGGTCCCTACACACTGAAATGTACAAGACATGGGCTACAGGAGAAATAGGTAAGACTGAACTTCTGCTCAGTGGTCCAAAGGCCTGTTTTTTAACATGGAAGTTGCATTAAATTTGAACATTAAAGTCTATGTATGGAGGTTCCACAAGTACCAAAAACATTAGTAAGTAAAAAAAAAAGAGAGCTGCAAACTCTTTAAAGAAAAGGAAGTAGACCAGACCACTAAGGAAGACAGTCCCGTGGTGTTCAGAATAAAGTTGTAGGGAAGAAATAAAATGTATGTTTTTATTAACGTGCTCTTTCAACGTGTGGCCCTAATATTTTACTATATTTTAGAATACTTACATCATATTACGTAGGCAATATTAGCTTGTTTGTCTTTATTGAGGTTCTGGTCACACTTAACTCAGTGGTCGACGCGCCCTAGTGATCTAACACAGTACCAAGTTTAGAACAAGTTTGTAGTTTGTTTTTGTTTTTTTTGTGTGTGTTTTTTCCAAATATAATTTAGTTTTTGTACAGTTTATTGATTATTTTCTTTACATTCCAAAAAAAATTAAAAAACAAAGCAACCTTTTTTACTTTTTTTACTTTTTACTTTTTTTGTAATGACCATGACCTGGATGACTGAGAATCTTCACCACCATATTTTCTTTAGACCTTATTTCTGTTTATTGTATGTTTGCTGAGTCTTATGAGAATCAAGTGATTGAGCCAGCTGATCACTCTCTGATCATTCTGAGCCACCTCCAAAAAATAGATATGAATTTAGAGGTCTATTTCCAATTAACCTTTTAATGCATTTGTTATTTCCCTGACTGTAAACATTCAGGGTTATCGATCCTGGAGTAAAAAGAAAAGGGTCAGGGTTTAGTTTTATCTGAAATGTTATTATTCAACCTTCTTTTTAAAGAATCCACTTTAAAACCTGTATTTATCCAAACCTAATGCGGTAACTTTAGTTGTTGTCTTTGTTTGAGGACCAAGCTGTGTGTGCGTGCGTGCGTCTGCTTCCATTGTTGCCAATCCAGAAGCCTTTTCTCAAGTACCAAAAAATTGTATGTGAGGGAAAATGACTAATAGTCTGATGACATCAGATCTAGCGTTTTCACCTCCGTTTGTCTTGAACAGAGGTCTGTAACCTTTACAACCCCAAAAAGACATTTTTGTCTTCACCCCAAGTAAGAAAAGAAGTTTTGTTTAGAACTGTGAATGACTTATTACACAATCTTCTGAAAAAAGACAACTTTTTTAAAAATATCTACAATAGAAAATTAGTTTTCATTTTATTCCTATTCATTTAAATAAAGAAAAGAAATTGTTTTTTTGCGAAAAGAGAACAAATACATTTCCTTCTATGGGAAGATGTAAAAAAGCACCTTGTTTTTAACAACAGTGACAAGAAAAATAGATCTAAAAACCAATCAATGGTACTTTTAAGCTTATTCTGTTGTGGAAATGCACTGCAATTATTCACCGAAAAAAAACTGCAAAAAACGTTATATGTTATTACATAACAGATATTCTTAGCTCTAGAGCCGTAGGTCACAGACTTCTGGTCTTATAAGACAGAAACTCCACCCTGAAGTCACACAGCCGAAACCTATAAAGGTTCAGAGAGGAGGAAGCGTGTTCACTTAAAAACCCTCAAAGAAGAGACAACTGTGCAACGTCTGGGACGTGAAGATTTCAGTTTCTTCCAAGTTGACTCTTGTGGCTTCGTCATGGCTTCTCAGAAGATCTGGATCCTTGGTATCCTGCTGTCCTTCATTGGTTGGCTGGGCACAATCATCACCTGTGCTCTGCCCATGTGGATTGTCTTCATTGGTGACATGGACACAGTGTATTGGAATGGTCTATGGAAGGCCTGTGAGCTCCGGACAAGCACGCAGGAAAAGAGGTGCATTTACTACCAGCTTGAGCACTATTTTCTGGCTCAGGAGATGCTAGTTGGCAGAGTCATGGTGATACTCTCCTTGATCGTTGGGGTGTTTGGAATACCCCTGGGCGTCGTTGGAGGGAAGCTCACCAACTGCATTGAAAATGAGGCGTCCAAAGCCAAAGCCTGCATCGTCTCTGGAGTGATCTTCATAATAGCAGCCTTACTGATCCTGATACCGGTGTCCTGGTCAGCTCACGTTATCATCAGTGGCTCGTACGAAAAATACTTGATCGGGTTAACGAGATTGGAGCTCGGCGCTGCGCTCTACATCGGCTGGGCCTCTGCAGTCCTGTTGTTTGTGGGAGGGGGTCTGCTATGCAGCAACTTCCTTCTATCGCTCAACAGACCCTTCACACCTGCTAATATCGGCCTTGCAAGAGCCGTGTAATCAAATGTGTTCTATATGTAAGTCTAATGGCTGCAGAGATTTTTATTAATTTGAAGAAGATTTCACGACTAAACAAGCACTTCATTTTAAGTTTTGCCTGCAGCTATTTAGTTCTTTCAATAAATTCTGAAGATTAAAAAAATATTTGCAATGTTTCTGATGGAATAAACTTTTTAATTCTACATTACCTATTGCAACTATTGGTTTTTATTTTTAAAATATTGATTAATAAAAATGTTTCTTCTAAATGATTTGGTTATTTTTGTACCTTTTTTTATTTTAGTCTTTAATATACCAGAATTTGTGCACAACTTCATATTTTCTCTGCTTGATTACATAACAAACAACAAATCAGATGTTGCTCTGTACATAAGGAACCCATTTTACCAAATACTTAACCTTACTTGAATAATTTTGTGGTAAGCTACGTTTTACTTTTACTTGAGTAAAAACACACTCTTAGTATATTCTAGTTGTAGCGCTACTCTTGAGTACAACTTTTTTGGTAATAAAAAAAAAGGTATTTGATTTGCTTTTAACAATATACAATTATTTAATTTATATCTTAACTGACCCCTGCTCTCCTTTGTTTCTTGGTCTTTCTGATTCTACATCTCTCTGTTTCTCTTCTCTTACTATTTTTATACTTTAAGGCACCACTTTTTATTCAACATGGATGTTTTTCCTTACTCTTGACTTAACTGGCGTAGCTATACAAACAGTATACTTCATTAAACACTGAAAAGACATCTCTAGCAATGTTTCTCGGACGAACAAATGTGTCAGACACAACAGCAAGTAAAAGAAAGGTGCAAACTCGCTCTAAAAAAGGAACCATGCCAAACCACAAGGGAAGGCAATGTGTTGCAGAGAAGACCCTTGAAGAGAAGAAAATAAAGGTAAAGGTTTTTGTTCATGTCTTTTTCAAACAGATAGCGGTAATCTTTCACATTATTTTAAAACATCAGCATACCGATAAAGGAAATATTAGCACGCTTGTCTTTGCTGATACAGCTTCTTCGCTAAAAGCTGTCAGGGCTTCCACCCCGGGTTGAGAAGACTACGTCTGCACACGTTACAACATCACTACTGTGAATGCCACTCTTAACTATCAGGTATGTTTCATTGCACAGCTTCATGCAGATTTCTGTATATTAAGGTTTAAGAATATTGCACAGAAATTACTACAGGCATGATCGTATCATCAAAGAAGCTTTCAGTGACTGATTCATGTAGCACAATGGATCATATTTAAATACGACTTTGGGAACTCTGTGTGAGTCCGAGCAGACCCTAAAGACTGTTTTGTTTTGCATGCTTTAATCTCTATATAAAAAAACTGTACACATAGTTTGCTGTGTTATTACCTGTACTCATTGTTTATTGTGTGTACCCTAAGCCGATGCATGTCCTGAAGAAATATTTCTCCATTGTACCGCGCAGTGACAATAAAAGATTCTTGATTCTTGGAGGTCAGGTTCCACTTGACTTGGAGGTTGACTACAAGTTAAAGTTGGCTTCAGATTGCAGCTTCCAATTCAGGAAGGGCTATTCTATCTATTTTCTAACTATTTTTATCTGCTCTACTTTGAAATGTACAATATTTCAATTCTTTAAACCTTGATTGCATTATTCTACACTGCTATAATAACCTTTTAAACCCAGTTTAAAGTTTCTTTTTTAACATTAAAACCGGTCACAATCCTTTTGAAGAACTTCATTAATGACTTATGTTCACTATACATCATATGTGTTGTATACATAGAGCAGCAATTATAGAACCCACAAAATGGGCTAGAACCTGTTTGGGTTAATGAAGATAGCTATAATTGTTATAAATTGTTTTGGTCTCGAATTGCAAGATTACAGTTAGTTTTTATCAGCACTATAGGTTGATACATATAAGAAGTCCATTTAAATCAGTGGCATCCAAACTTTTCATCACAAGGGCCAAAATCATCAAGTCAAAATACCCATGAACCTTGAAATAATGATTTTTTTATGATTGAAATGCTAAACATTTTCTGAATCCTTTTCTTTTTTTCCCAACAATAAACTGAACCTATAATATTTAGATGACCCCCCCCCCCACCCCCCCACACCCACACACACACACACACACACACACACACACACACCTCCCACCCCAATACTGTCATCAGTATGACATCAGTATGACTGATGTCATGACTTAAACATTTCATTTTATGGACTGAATAAACCTTTTAAGTTTTTATTTGACCTACTTTATTTTAAACAAACATTCTCTCATAATAAAACTTAATCATAGTCGTCAACCTGAGTAATATGATACGTAAGAGAAATGCACCAACCAGAAATCTGAATCAGGCAATTTTTCCGTAATTGGTTCGTATCGGTGATCAGGCCAAATCCTGAAAAATCGGATACATTTTCCCATTCATCAAATGCAGCAAAACCTAGAACTGCCACCTTTATTGATCCATAAATAGCTCAACAAACAGCTACTGTGGCACATTTTTTGAGTTTGTCATTCCTTTATTTTATGTTGGATTGAGAAATCACTACTATCAAATAATCTGATATACATTTGGCCTCTTTTCTATATTCATAGTGTGGAGAAATAACTGAAAGATTTCAAATAAAACAATAAATATTGGCCCAGAAAAACCTGCTCGGTGCATTTCTAATATATACTTGTTTTGACCTCTAAGATATCCTCCCAGGTTCTTTACCTATAAAAAGTATTGTTCTCTATTGTAGACTTCTGAGATACAGTTTTTTACGATTGCTTTAGCACAATTTTGAAAACAGGTCTCGGAATTTCAAAACACTACAGACTATCCTTACTTGAATAATTTCTTGGATGGTAACTTTATACTTTTACTTGTGTAAAAGAAATACTCTAGTAGTAGTGCTACTTTTACTTAAATACAATTTCGAGGTATAAATAAGATTTTTTTTTGTAAGAACATAAAATAATTTAAACTATACCTCAACTGATCCCTGCTCTCTTTCGTTTTCCTGGTCTTCCTGTTTCTAAATCTCTCTTTCTTTCAATATCACATTCTCTTACTGTTTTTATACTTTAAGACACCACTTTTTATTTAACATGGATGTAACTGCATTATTTATATAAACAGTATACATCATTAAACACTGAGAAGACATATCTAGCAGTGTTTCTTTTACAAACAAAAATGCCAAAACCAACAGCAACTTGCACACATACACATCAAACTCAGTAGTTACGGTTTTGTAACGGTGTCACGGTGTGGAAACAGTCATCTTATTTTCAATGTGGACAAAACAAAGGAGATAATTGTAGATTCCAGAAGAAAGAACAATAGGTTGAACACTTTTACCATACTGGGAGAAGAAGTGGAGGGGGTGGAGGAGTGTAGATACCTCAGTGTTCACCTGGACAACATGCTGGACTGGAGACGCAACTGTGAAGCTATCTAGAAAAAAGGACAGATCAAACTGTACTTCCTGAGGAAGCTAAGGTTCTGTAGCAAGATGTTGGAGAGCATCTACAAGTCTGTTGTGGATTGTGTGATCTTCTCTGCCATCACCTGCTGGAGTAGCAGTATAGCAACTGACTTAGAGCTATAGTTGTTAATCCTGTTCAGAAATGCTTTTTGTTATACTGGGTGAAATGGACCTTTCATCCTGACAGTAGTCAATACATTTTGTATTCAGAAGAAATAGGTTAAAAAATGAAATCTCTGTGAGAGCTGCAGGCCTGTAAAACCTCTGACCAATCCCTGCCATTCAGTTCGAAGTTTTGGTCCTGCTCTCACTCCCCCTTTGTCCCACAAGTTCCAGAGGTATCACTTTATCTATTGATTGTCCCACATGCCATCATTCTGACATGCTCACTTAACACCAACGTGTGTGCTCCTTCCTTGTTTGTTTCCACTTACTGGCTGCACATGCTCACTTCTAGTTATTATGTGGTTATCTGGTTAGCTTAGCGGTTAGCTTCTGTGTTAGCCGTTCATTGTAGCTCCGCTGCTCTCACTGTATACTTTAAAAATGGCTGAAAGTTACAAGAAGCATACCGTCTACAAGTTTATGAGAAGTAGAGGAAAGCCTCAGCAGAAAGAAATAAGACCAGAGTGGATTTGAGAGATCTTTTTCATACGATCCCCCTGAGGGGCGAAAGAGAAGGTAAGATGGTATTGTGCATCTGGCTGTTCAAAAAAGAACTTGGGGAAACGTCTGGAAAAATTGTGGACTCTACCTTTAAGGAAGCTCAACAAGCTAAAATAGAAGGTCAGCTCTGTTCTGGGGACCCATCTAGAACCTCTAGAGATGACTTTGCAGAAAAGGATTCTTTGTAAAATAAAGAACAAAATAAATCTAAATTTCAATAATTTTCTAATTTGTTAAGATACACCATTATATTTTATTTCATTCAGAAATAAAGGTATTAGAAATATTCTTTAAATTCTGAATTTTGGAGGTCATCTCAGGACCACCAATAGGCTTTTCCAAATTTTGGGAACTACAAGTCATATGGATGAGACTTGGGGTTACGGTTTAGTATATACTTGGCCCATGTGTCAAAACAGACACAAACCTGTTCTTTCTGAATTAGACCCAACCATAAAATGGACACATTTTTGGTATCCTTTCTAGTTTAACCAATGGTCCAGTGAAACAAGGTGTTAAAAGCATAGACATAATATAAGAGTAGACGCGTCATTGGGCGGGTTCTGCCTATGCTGCGATGCGTCAGAGCGTTCGCCATCTTAAATGTGGCAAATCTGCGGTTACTCAGTCACTTTGTACTTATACTTTGTATTCGTAGTATTTTTGTTTTTGTAATATTACAAGTTTATTTTCGTATCCCTTTAGCTTCATTTTCCTGAATTTATTCTCCTAAAGAATAAAAATATTTAAAATAATCTAACCTGGCCCTATTACTCCAGGAGTGAAATAATTCTGCAAACTGTGACTATTCTGGAAATGTTCCCCCTTATTCTCATAATATGATGTTTTTATCATAACATTATCACTTTTGTGTTTGTTTGTTTTTTTTGTTTTGTTTTTTTACTTTATTGACCTAGGACTTTTTTTCCTCATATTATTAATTTTACCTCTTTAATACTCCCCCAAAAAGTCTGTTCCTAAAGGTTCACATGTGACACGGTTTTATGAAATAATGAAGACCACAATGTTTAAATTTAACAAATTGATCCTTATATTCATAACACACACACACACACACACACACATATATATATATATATATATATATATATATATATATATATATATATATATATATATATATATACCCTGTGTTACCACTCTGCAGCTTTAGTGTGTCCAGTTTTGCAACATGGTGCAGCCTTAGTTTATAGAAGGCAGATACAAGTAGTGAAATCAGCCAGAATACATTTCCATGCAGCACAGGAATGAGGCATCTTCTCTGATTCATGTTCACAATAATAGAACTCAACTTTTTTCTGCCACATACAATATGCCGGTGGCGGTGACGTGCGAACCTGCGCCCGATGACGCGTCTACGTATATGATGTCTGTGGTTAAAAGCATGTTGATTGCCTGGTTACTACTTAGAACACACAAAAAATGTTTTAATGCTTAACGCTTTTATTTTTATTCTAATAAGGCAATAAATAAGACCATGTGGTTTATTGAATCGGTCGATTTGATTTTGAGATCATGGGGGGACGAGGTGGCCTGTTGGTTAAGGTGATGGACTGCTAATCCAACAAAGTATCTTTGTTACAACAGATGTAATCACGCTACTACAGTAATAAAATGAGCCACGTCCTTTTTCCAGCATTTCAGGTCTTATTGCAGTCATAATTTAATCCCAGGTTTGCTAGAATAACATAGAAATGTTTCTGCATCAGAACCAGGGTTAAACCATGTCACTTTAAATGCAAAACTTCACGTGCATCAACATTTATGTACATTTAAACATTTACTTTATCTGATAATAGGATGTGAAATAATCCATTGATTAGACACACAGACGTAAAAAAAAAATCTAACTACAAATGCTTTGTCGGAAAAGCATTCCCACAGATGAGTATTTCAGGTGTTGGTGGTCAGTGGTTTCCCTTTCAGATGAATGCATGTGGCTGCACTTAGCAGAAACTCTGCAGATTGGTGTCAGACAGGAAATGTGGAGGTGTGGACTTTCCCCCGTGCACATGCAACATGTTAATTTCTTTATTTAACAGCACTATGTGAACATTCCCACAACTGGTTTTATATGACTGAAAAGTGCAGACACACGTTTAGATTTTATTCTACTTGTCCTGTATGTATTAAAAAATAAAGGTGGCTGTCACTGTAAATCACATTTAGTGTGTGTGGCCAGACTGAGAGCTGAAAGCCTCACATTAAACAGCAAACTGATAGTTAAACCAAGATAGTTAAACGAAGAGCAGAGACTAGATCCAAGTTCTCAGAGCGAGTCCGATCAGCTAACATGAGAAAGTAAGCAAAAAGCCAATGCAGGGATTAAGAGTCTCTGTCACTAAACTAAAGGCCTGATTTGGTCTCCTGTTACGTAACTAACTGAACAAAGAGAGATCTCAGTGTGAAGACCGAGGAGTATCTGCGGTGGGAAAGAGTGCCCCCTTTCTGTTGCTGGGTGAATTCATTCAGTCCATGTTTTTTGTCACGGGCGAAGAGACGTTTCTAGGCTGCAAACAAAACTCAATCAAAAGCAGAGAGGGAGGTTTGTTATGTATTTATTTGTTGAATTTGGGTGCAAAAAGAAATTTCTCCACAGGAGAGATATAGTTGCCTGTCCAAAAGTGTTTTTAAGCCCCCCTGTGGTCCCTCTCATGGTGGTCCTTAGTGCTTCAACACAAAAACAACTGGGCCTTTTCCAAGAACCACGAAAAGCAGCCCAGCTCCTTTCTATTGGAGCACTTTGTCCTGCACTCGCTTGTTTACACTGCATCTGTGTCGTTCATTTAAACGGCTTCTTTTCATTTACTTCTGATGAGAGCAATTAAGAATGAACACTTTGTCGCTATAGCTCCGCTTTGTCATTCCCCTTGGCTTGTTTCTTCCCCAGGCTGGCGGCACACCTGAAGCTCAGGTTGTCCGAGGCAGAGTCCGGGGTGTTACCCATCCTGAAACACACGATCACGGCTGTCATCAGAGCTGTCTTAAAGCCTCTAAACGAAAGCAGTCTTTTTTTTTTTCTCTCCTATTCCCAAAAACTGAAATCACCTGGTTGTGATCCGCGCCTTGTGATTGGCCGAGCCGTCCGCCGTGTCGATCCAGGAGGCGCCGCGTAGCACGTACGTCGGCCGAGCTGCCGGGAACGGTGTGGACGTCCACTCCCACGTGTTTCCCATCATGTCGTACAGTCCTGCAGGGGGAGCCAACACCAAGGCCGGTGATTAAATCACTTGTTTAAATTTAAGTCTTAAAATATCAGTTTTGTCTGCGACGATACACTTTAGTTCTGCTTTACCCTCATATTATGTTTTTTAAGCTGGCTAAGGGGACCATTACCGTAACTGTTCTGAGGAGGAAATGCAGTGACAGGCGAGGTGCCATGATATCCATCCTCTGCTGTGTCTTCATCTGGAAACGTTCCCTAAACACACACACACGGGAGAAAATGGATTTATCTTTCAAAACAAGAATTTTCACATCTACTTTTGGCCCTTAAAATCCAGAGAGCATCAGTTTGTCTTCACTGTCATAACGAGTCGACTCATTACAGCTCCCCGCTCAAATCCACTGTAGAAAGACACCAGAAACAATCACGGCTGTCACATGTTAACAGTGGATGGGGCTGACCTGCCACAGGTTGGTCCTGTTGGGCTGGAACTTGTTCCCCCACGGATAAGTCCGACCTGGAGCGCACACGTAGAGAAAGGACAAGGAAACAGAAAAATAAATCTAATTAAAAACATCTTTCCTTTTTTAAAAGACGACATTTACTAAGTGTGGTGTATCTGAAACACTTCCTTATAACTTGCTTCACGGGGACCCAGAAGTCCAACGCAACTGTTATTTAAATATGCCACTGCTTAAATAAAACTGGCAAAAAATATATTAAATAAATAGATGTACAATGATTTAATTGCTGTATAAACTTTGTTTTAATTATGCAAAAAGCCTTGATGATTTCCTAATTTATAGGGTTGCTCTGCAGGTTAACCAATTAAATGTTACGGTCTTTTCCACCGTTGTGCAACTCCAGTCACTTCAGAACGCCTGAATCAAATAATTTGGACATTAGCAGAATTATGTAAGACTTGATTGCATGAGGAGGAAATTCAGTCATGTGATTCAGAGACCTCTCCTGGAGACACCTTGTGCAGGGGCACTTTGGGTTAGGATTGGCTCCCATGGAGGGTCTACAAAAATTCAGGACACCTGGAGCACTTGCGATTTTTTTAACCTCCATGACGATATGGATATTTAACATGAATTGGAACAATCCTAAAAAAATTGAAAATGAAGAAAATGCCATTTTTTTTTATTATTTAGAAAACCTCAAAATTTGTTCCTACTTTAAATGGCCCTGACTGACTTAAAATCATACACAGGGATATCGCATCAAGTGTGAATAATCCCAACATCATTACTCAGCATTTCTTAGGAGGTTTGCACTGTTTAAACCTCAGACACTTAGTTAGACGGGATTTCAACCGTTTAAGTGAAACTGAACACCACAGTGATGTCCGAGGATCTGTCTGAGGCCTTCGAAGAGAAGATTGTAGTAGCTTAGAGTCTGGTCAGAAAATAAAAGAGGTCTTAACGCAATTAAAAATCAACCATCCCACTGTACAGACAATAATCAACAAACAAAGGGCATTTAAAGCAACTTGTTCTTGTCTGGCTGCCTGGGTCAAGCCTAAAAGCAGACTGCAAAATGCTAAAAGCAAAAGTCTGGGGATCAGCAACAGGCTCTTCTTATTGGTGATATTAAAGTGAATCTCTGTGCGATCAGAAATAAAACCACACAAGTTTAACCGTCATGGTCAGGGGCCAGGGAGGAAAACTTTTTCTCTGTAAGCACAACATGAACACCAGACTAAATTTGGCCGGAGAGAACATAGACAAAAACCAAAACTTCCGCAGCAATGTCCTCTGAATAGATGTGTCTGAAACTGATTTTTTTTTTTTTTTTTTTTGGACACCAAAACCGAGTAGATGTTTGTCATAAACCAAATGTATCCCTGCAAAAGATGAACCTCCTTCCTACTGTGAAGAAAGGAGGCGGAAGTGTCATGCTTTGGGGGTGCTTTGCTACAGAAGGACGTGGTCGGCTCACTATCATGGATTCCACCATGGATTATTCTGTGTATCAGAAGATTGTTGAAGAAAACCATCCGTACAAAATCATAAAGCTAAAGCAGAACTAGCAAAGCAACATAACAATGATCCAAAACATCCCAGTAAATCTAGACTGCTGAGATTTAAGAAATGGAAAGGCGTGGGCCTAGTCAAAGCCCAGATCTTGATCTGACTGAGATGAAGCAGGCGGTTCATGTAAGAAACCCTAAAAACACCTCAGCTGGAAGGGACGACTGAGGCAAACTTTCCGTACATCAGGGTAACAATAGCTATTACAGGGTAGGATACACGGACATTTTTGTTGATATCTTTTATTTAATGTCTGGTATAAAGTAAATTTTTGTTGTTTAGTGATTAAATTAATGAGATCAGACGTCGATGAGGGAACATTTAACAATAATTAATATCTAACAGGGTGTCCTAATATATTCACATGACTGGATATTTTCAGGCCATTACTTCTGTGCTTTCCTGCCACAATTTCAGCCAAAACAGGGCGAATTCCTTCTAAAAAGCAACATATTCAATTTGGTCTCGTCAAATATTTTTTATTTTTCATTTAATTTTTAAAGCGACCCGTTTAATCTCTTAGTTTTTCCTCTGTGATTACTGGTGTAGTTTTTGAGTTAGACATTGTAAATGATCATTTATAAGCAGATAAACTGGGTTTAAAATAACCCAGAAGATGAAACCTTAGATTTTCTCACTGGTGACACTGTGTGGCTGTTATCATTTTAGAAGTAAAAATGAATGCTGCTAATTGTGATATACTCCGTTGCGCTCGTTCTATGTTTTCTGGAAATGTTCTGAGCGGCGAGTGTTGAGGTTTACCCTGCAGCCCTCCACGAGCAGCCCACTCCCACTCCTCCTCTGTGGGCAGTCTGTTGCCTTTCCACCTGCAGAACGCCTGCGCGTCGTTCCAGCTCACCTGAACCACCGGGAAGTCCAGACGCTCCAGGATGCCTGAACCCGGCCCTGCAGGCTGAACAAACGGCAATGAGGAGCGGAAAAATGCACCCTCAGGGGAGGAGGAACCGTACAACATGCTGGCTTACCTGTCTCCAAAATGCTCGTTCTATGGGCAACCACCAGGGGGCAGACTGGATAGAGGAAAGAAAAATAACTTACAGCAGGGGCGTCCAAAGTGCTTATTTGTGCCCCTCTAAATTAGATTTTGATTCCCCGACCAAAACTCTTCAATTAAGAAAATCTGGCCTGCAAGGACAGGCGGCTGAACCCGAAGGACACTTTATTTTTTATTTTTTAGGGCGACATTTTCACAGATAAAATCTTCATATATTATAAATGACAGGCACAACATAAATTAGTTCTCCTTTATTGACCAGGTTTCTAAATTTATCGTCATTTTGCCGCAAACTGGATCACCAGCAACTTTTACTTAAAGCCAACTTAGGGTGGTCTGCTGATTTAAATAAAATAAAAATAAAGATCTGATTTTGGCTATTTTATTTCAATAAAATCACAGAGTCAGGTTTATTATTGAGCAGAGACAAAAAATAAATAAATAAATATAAAAAAATAAATATATATATATAACTACAATTGTATTTGAAACTTTTTATTCTAAAAGTTTGGACACCACCGACTTACAGATTATTCCTAAAGTTAGGATCTACCGATGTGGTAAATGTTGAGGGTTCATAATAATTTGATTTGTAACATGTTTTTAATGTACTTTTAAACACATTGTGTATCTATGGGTATTATTAATATGTTTATTTATGTAAACAGTTGATAGCCCTTGTGTTTACACGTTTTCTTCCATATTAAAAAATAAATAAATAAATACACAGGATGTCACCCTAAATTTCTTAAACTGCAGCTTGATGCCAAGCGATGGCCCTGGGGCCCCATCGGTTGCTGCAAAGTTTGTGTCACTGGTTAAACCTTTGAGAGAAGGTAGATGCATCGGATTTACTGCTTTCATGTTCACCTCAATTCTCTGAGTAACTTTGCTCTTCAGCTCATCTGAAACAAAGTCCTGGAAGACAAAACTCCATCCAAAAGTCTCAGCTTCAGTTTTATACTTCATTGCTCGAACAAAGTCTCTGTTTTGGGCAAAGGGAGAGAGAAATAAAACCCATAGCAATGCATTAAACAGATGCATCATCCAGCTGAGCGTCGGATTTGGGGTTATATTACCTGAAAAGTGAATTTGTGACCGGATATTTGTCTAAACTGAAGGACTGGACCTCCACCTCCCTGACGGGGGACTCTCCGTCCCTGCCGTCCGCTGCTCGGGTCCCCATCAGCAGCCTTCCTCCGGGGACGTTCACCATCTCCCCGGCGGCTGGCAGGAGGACAACACGTCTCGTCACGATAAAACTTTGTTTATTTAACACTGATGTATTTTGTGAAAGGGTGTCTTACCCAACCCTGGCAGTAAAACCACAGCAAATATCCAGGAAACGGATCTAACGTCCATTATTCACAGTTTCTGTCCGTAAAATGAGGTTTAAGATAAAAAGCAAAAAATAAAGGTTGACATTTAACTGCTGCGCACGGCTCCACTGCTAAACTTTCATGTTTTTTTGTTGCATTGCTTCTTTTCTTTGGTGACTCGAACATTTGTCCGACGTGCGAAAGGTTCCGTGTTCAAAGGTTCCGCTTTGGTTCCAAAAAGAAAGAAAAAAACTGCCTGAAATCGAATAAATACATGAATACAACTTTGGTGAGATGTTTTTTTAAATAGAATAATTTAGAAAAGTATATTGGGGATAGGCCAACAAACAATCATTCACGGGGATAGAAATGTTACACTGTAATTATTGTAATTGTTTCACTACTTACAGTAAAGGTTTAGGGCAATAAATTATTAAAGATCTAAAAGTGTGCAAAGGTCTAAGTGCGGCCCAGTATAAGAAAATGACATTGATCATTTTCGTAGCAGTTTCTATATACCATTGTTCCTAATCTGATGAGCGATAAACATTAAAATAGATACACTTGGTGCCTAAATTCTGTAGCCTTTTGCAAGCAGTCTCAACGTGTCCCATTTTTTTTTTTTTTTTTACAATATGTGCCCTCTATATAAAATTAAAAAAAGTCTACATCTCACATGTTGACATTTATTGTCCACAGCCCTCTTTATGAGAACAGATTTTTCTAGCAATTAAATCTAATGGATATAGGGCCTAACATTTGTAGTTTGACTCCCAGCTTTAAACCAGGACACCCCAGCAGAGGTGTCAACATTGACTCATTTTAAAAAAAAAATGTTTTTTTTTTTTTCATCCAACCTAACAAAGCCTACAGTAACCCCCACAGTATGACTCAGCCAACCTCATGTAAGGTAGGTGCCAAGTGTTTAGTGTCAGATGTTATTTCAGAACAAAGGCTTCAAAGTGCCCTATTAAAATGCTTTTAATAAAATCATTTTATCCGTCTCCTGATATCTTCATCCATTATTTTGGTTGTTGGTTGACTATCACCACACCATAGACTTGAAGGATATTTAAATCAGGAATCTAAATTATTTTTTAAATCACATTTTCATTTATACAGATTTTACAATATCGACGTCTAATTCCAATCTCAGTAGTAGGTCTTCATATGGCAGCATCAGTGAAGTAGCTGATGATAATAAGGTTGGTGAGCACTGGAGTAAGGACTGTACAAATACCTGGCTTTTTATAAAGGGACATGTACACTGTGGAGATCCACTTTGAAATGTTGTGTATTCACCTCTTAAATCATACCCAATCATAACTAGGGATAAAATTCATTCCTAATGTACAAAAGCTCCCAAGAGATTATTCATGACATAAAATTATACAATCTGTCCTGCATCTTACTTTTGGTGTTACCCAAATATACCATATTAGAATTAGAATCACCTGATAAGTTACCAAAAAAAAAAAAAAAAAAAAAAAAATCAATAAATGAATAGAAAAAAAAAAAAATCACAAGGACACTATTTCAGTAAAGACCCGGTTTAACTTCAGACTTGGACCAGGGTTTTCTAAGGGCCCAAGTCACTTTTAAACCCATTCACTCTTTGAATAAGAGACAACCAAGAGATCTTTCAAGCCAAGAACTTTTTTAATGGGTAGAAACAGAACTGCAGAGGTCAGTGCTTTTAACAAAATCGCATAAATAAAACCAATCGTTCTAGAGAGGGGGCAAAAATCATGAAAAAACCATGAGCAGGTGAACGATGATTTCTAACTGATGCTAAGATGGCCGCCGCGGGTTTGCTCAGTAGGCTGGCCATCGACTGGGGTGCTTCAGACTGCTGCGAGCTGAACCGTAGGTAAACATCACTGGAGCACAATTACAGCTGCTCTTTAACCTTTCAGAGAAGACATGCCAGCTCGCATGATCTCGTCAACCAACAGGATGTTGCTGGCGATCACCGTGCTGTAAACACACAGCAATGTTAGAGGGATGAAAATCATTCAGAAGGACTTAATACATGTTAGACACGCATCCTCACCATGAATGGAGAAGCTGTTTTTTCACACAGTAGTTGTCCCAAACACCGGCTTCTCCCGCCACCATCGGCTCCCCTGAAAAACAGGATTTTAGTGAAACACAGTTCGACTTGTGCACAGGAGAACAAGACCATGATTAATGGGTCTTGTGGTGATTACCTGTGCTGAGGTCGACTCCAACTAGCTGACCAGACTCTTTGTACTCTGTCTGCAGCTTCAGCAGGGTCTCCTGAGGGTCATAGCCAGAGTTGTGGGCCAAGACCTGCAACAGAAGCATGAACATCGATTTTTTATTAAATAAATCAAGCTTCTTCTCAAGTAAAGCAAAGACAAGGTAAAGTTATTAGAAGTTTACACTAATTATCGGCATCAATGTCCTTAACTGTTCTTTATCCAAGGTGGGATATTAACAGAACTTCAGGGGTTTTTAAAAGCAGTGGATGTACAGCTTTTAAGTTATCATGGATTTCCTTTCACTCAAAAAAGGGTAAATTTATACATAAAGGCTCAAATGTACACATACACCCGGTTCAATATTTGCTTAAACTTTACTGCTGCAGTTCCTGCCCTGACCACATGGTGTCTGTAAGGATCAGCGAACACAAACTGAAGTACTGACCACTCTTCTTGGCTAAATTGGTCAAGTATAATGAAATTATTTGGGTCTGTGTGTTAATTTTACCCCGTGCTTATTAGTGAATATCTACAATAAAAAGTAACATGAAGTGGACACTCGAGCCACATGAGCAGGAAGTCGGCACAACTCACCTTAGGGATGACTAGAAGAGCGTCTGCGAATGCCTGGACTCCCAGCTGAGCTCGGCCTTTCACGTTGGGCTTGTGTTTTACCAGAGCGTCTGCCAGAGCAACTTCCACCGCACCGGCACCCGACACAACGCACCCTTGGGATACAAAGGGATATTTAAAAAAATACGGGGAATGAGTAATCCTTGCTCAGGGAGCGCAATAAAAAGGTTTACAATAAAGTACGTTGATTAGAGAACAAAATAACTAAATAAACCAGGGAGTCTGTTCTGATCAGTTGAATACATGTAGGAGAGACTAAACTCTTCTACTGCAGAGGAAAAGATCAGAGTTACTGTGGCACAGACAAGAGACCAGGGAGAGCCACCATGGCGTCCCTGGGTGTTCGCTGTGCAAACGACCACGGTCAGTAAAATACCGCCGTTTAAAATGTGAAAATACGTTCGCTCATCTTCAAAACTTAGATCAGTACAGAGATCAATTATATATATTTTACAATTGTTATGTAGAATGGCCTTAATATTGTTGGGCGATAAAACGATTTAATCCATAAATTCGAATTTACAAATTTAGGATTTTATTTTTGTACTCTCTGGGCTTCCATGAAGAAAATAGCATGCAGTGCTTAATATATGTATTGGTAAATATAAATATATTGTCAAAATAATGTAAAGAGGAATCTTTTTTTTTTTTTTACCATAATACGAGGCACTTTACTTTGTTTGAAGTTACACAAGTGCAGTGAAACTTATTCTAGCTCATTGTGTAATTCCACTAGCAGCAAACATGTTATTTTTTTCCATTGTTTACAACGACAGGGCCGCCATCTTGTTTTAAAGGCATGTTTCACAGCTTATATTTAGTTGCACTTTGAATTCAGGTCAACTCCCAAATGCAATCAGACAATTTATTTAGCTTCAACGACTCCAATCGGTGCCAAGAAACAAACATTTTAGCATTGACAGCTGAAAAGTCAAGGAATCAATGACCTTATGCAATCTGTAGGCCTATTTTTAAGAGAAAACCTTATCCCCATAAAATGATATGTCTCAAGTGACTGTCTATTCTATGTGAAATAAAAGATCATTCATTCAAATATTCAGTTAAACTCAAGAATTTTGAGCAAAACGATTGTTACAGGGCTTTGTAAAGTTTAAATCTAATGCTAGGAACACAATTTACAAACAAGTTTGTTACCATCTTCGATGGCGTTCTTGACGGCTCGCAGACCATCCCTCACGGCGTCTTTGATCTGTGTCAGGGTGTGCTTGTTGGGACCCTTCACCAGCAGCGTCACGGAGCGAGGGTTCCCGCACTTCTCAACGAACGTGAACTTCTCCTCCCCCTGGAAAAAACAAAACCAGCAACAAACAACATTAAACAGCTCCGTCTCGCAGTTTAAAGTGAAAAAAAAAAGAAAAAATAATAACCTTTACAAAAAATAACCTTTTTATTTTTCTTATTTCTTGAGGCCAAGAAAACAAAGGGGTAATTTTATTTATTTTTTTTTAAATTTAACCTTCATGGATACTCACTAATGTGTGTTCATAAACCAGCCCAGCATGACCCAAGCACTCTGGTGTCAGGTCATCAACAGAGTTCATGGCGATGCCGCCGCACGCAAGAGTGAGCCTGAAATCAAAACATTTACAGAGTTTTTACACTTAAAAGTACAAAACTTAACTCTCCAAATGTATCTTTATATTTTTTTAATTTTTAGCACAAAACCGTTTAGTCTTATCATTTGTAAAGTCAACAAATCAGAACATTGAAGTTGGCTTCAGACTCAGCAGTGTTGGAACGGGTCATTTACCAGAGTTTGTGTTGTTTGAACAAACTTAGATGAGCTTTATTTTAATATTTAGACTGATGAAGTGTGGACCGTGTTATCCTGCATTAAACATATTCTTCCAAGATTTTTTAAATGCATTTTCTCCCCTTAGGAGATGCACTAATCAATCTACCAGAGATTGGATTCTCCCATGTTTCCTGAATTGATTCTGATTGGTCAAATACTCAAAAGCTGGACCCCAGAAAAAAAATAATTGGTGAAACTTTAAATGTCTTAAACCTGTAGTTATGAACAGATCAGAGGTAATCACCACTTCTAATCGTCAAGAAATCCCCTTTTCTTTATTCATTTGCTGAACTGCACATTTAAAAATGCTTCTTGCTCGTCAGCAAGGCACACCTTCCTCTGGCGCAAATATACATTTTTAGGCGCTACGTCTGCTGCCCTCTTACCTCTCCATGTTCCTCCTCTTGGCTCTGCGCAGGGCCACTATTCCTTCCTTGGCCAGAGCATCCAGGGAGAAGGGATCGATGCCCTGAACAAACCAGAAAGATGAGCCCCGTTAACCATTTTTAATTAAATCAATCACATACTCCAGTCAGTGGTGTCAGGACTGTTCTGATCCGCTGAATACATGCAGGAGAGGAGCAGGCTCTCCTGATGCAGAGGTACAGATCAGGGTTACTGTGGCACAGATACAAGAGACCAGGGGGAGCCACGCTGGCATCCCTGGGTGTTCACTGTGCATTTAAGCCTCGACTTTGACACAAAGTGCATTAACATCAACAAAGACTGAAGCCTGAAGTGATTAAAACATTGTCGCTGTGCAGAGAGCGAGTAAACATTGACAATCAGTTGTGCTAAAACGGCATTAGCCCTCCTGCATTATACCTTCTGGTTTATGACGATGAATCCCTTGTCGTCGTTGGGACAGACTTTCTTCTTGAGGGCGATGATCTTCTGCACCCGCTCCTCGATGAACTTCCTCTCTGCAGCCACAAGCTTCTCTCTCTCCCCGGCGCTCTTGTAGAAGAAGCCAGAGTTGACCTCTGTCTTCTCGTACTCCAGGGAGATGTTGCAGGTCAGAACGTAAGCGTCCTCCACCCTCTTCTTCATGTCTGGATGTCTGGCACCGTGGTCCAGCACCAACCCTTTGATCAGCCTGGAATAATAATAATAATCATAATAATAATAAAGGAAAAGTGAGAGGCCAGTCTTTGGACCCCACCCTAAAAAAGGCCGATCTGGTGTATGTGTTCAGACTTACTGTGTGTCGCTCTCAGTCTTATGCTTCATTTCCATGATTTCCACCATGTAAAGGTCGATGGGCTCATTGGGTTTAGAGATGGCGAGCACAGCGTCTACTACAGCCTGAGGATGGGAACAAGAAGATTTAAGATTTTACACCTCATTTTCAACCAGTCCGCTGCTATTTTTCTCTCAGGTTTAAACACTTAAGTCAGTTGGACCTAATTTAAACCTAGCAGCGCACCCAAAAATCAGCTGGTGACTAGAGCTGGGCTATACAGGTCAAAAATAGTGATATTTTTATGTTTAACACTGATATACGACATTTATCTGGATGTGTTTTTCTTTTTATAAAAGTAATTGTAGAAAGGTATATCTGAATCAAAGCTTTATCCCAAATATCTCAAGACATATTTTCGTAACAAACAGCTGTAGATAAATATGAGAAGCGGCTGAAAAATAACCTACTGGAATACATAAAAGTATAAATCTAACGCAAAAAAGACCATCTCGATATAAACAATATAGCCTCATCTTATATCTCTTTAGAAAAATCTAAATTTTTAAAAATCTTGATATATTGCCCAGCTCTACTGGTGACTGGGCTGACTTTCATTTGGACCTTTTCTAATGGGCGCCCAGTTGGTCAGAGTCAGAACCGGATCTTCCCCCCAATCAATTAAGGAACGCAAAACACCTGCATACATTACTATATTATTACTATTACTATGTTATTATTAGGGCAGATGACACTCTTCTGTGTTGAAACAGTAAGTGAAGAAGACTAAGTCATTTTCTATATCCATCAGATGTTAGAAAATAAAGGCAGGAGACACAAAGCTGCATGACGCCGTTTAAGAGAAAATGACTTTCTATGGCATAATTGTCTGTTGTTAATTTAAAGATTCAATAGATTTATAGTCATATGCATTTATCATATCAAATTCAAGCACCTTGTTAATCCAGACAGATTTCAACGGGTAATAGAAAGGTTGATTGTCATTTTGGTGTTTTCACCTTTTGAGCTTTGGACTTAATGCTGTCAGTGAACATGGAGGGTTTGGATATTTTAGCATCTTTATGGAAATCCCAGCAGGCCAGCTGTTAACTGACAACATTTCTATAAAGCCGCTCAATACATTGACTTGCAACGTTCTAGCAAAGGACTGACTGCTCGGACGCAGCATCTGGTTGGACATCATTAGTTGGCATGCAGAGTGCCATTCATTCACACTCTGCATGCAAATAACATATTTGGGAAAGTGGATTTTCTCACACTGCCCTTGATGGACATGTGTATATTTTAAGTGGCAGATATGCTAAAGTTCAGAGAATAGTGGGAAAATTGTAACTATAGAAATGAGTGAAAAGAAAAATGTGTGTTAATATGAATCAAAACCATCACGGCAATACTAAGCAAGAGCTTCACAAATGTTTCCCAGCTGCCCCACTTTTCTATAAACTCACTGTAACAAGGCAGCTTTTCTACTAGAAGCACAGGAAGTCACAATTTCAAACAGCCTCAACTTAAATATCTTAACTATCCTTTGAAAGCAAAAATCTACATTTCTCTTGTATCTAGAATACACACAAAGGCCACCTTTTAGCATTAGTAACCATGCTAATCAAAAAGATGCTAATGCAAGCTTAAATTAAAACAGACAAGGCCTCGACTTCTGAGAACCACTAACAACAGAAAGCTAGAGAAATAATTTCAAATGTTCTTGATTGTGGTTTTTAAAAAGACAAAATCGAGGTCAGCTTAGATCAGTATTAGCAGGTCAGAGCTTTACCAATACTAGAAATCAGCCGCAAAATTCTCCACTAAAGCTGTGACCCATGCCAAAACAAGCCGCAGGTTATACCAGGGACGGGTAGCATGGAAATCAACAGCACTGCTTAAAAGGTTGTAAAAAAACGTAAAATCAGTGCATCAAGTGTTTGTGATTTAAAACAGAAAACAAATACACTCATCAAGCAGCAGATGTTTATCTGAAGCAGAAAAGAGCTGCAGGGTGGCTTTACATTTCTGAACACAGGTACGCTTTCACTGATATCAACTTGCTAAATACCCAAATCAAAAGCTTAGTGTTTTAACAGTTTATGGTGGTGAAACAGAAGCAGAGAGAGAGAAAAAAAAACAGGGTTCAGAGTAACCTGTGCTTTAACCCAGCACATGAAGCTCCATCCCCGCATGCCTCACCTCAGTGAGCAGGTCTGCCAGCTCTGTGTGGACCTTGGTCCTGAGAGAAGTTCGGGCAACGTTGATGAGCGTCTCTCTGTCCATTTCCCGGGTGACTTTCAGTTCCTCCAACACAGCCAGGGCTTTCTCTTTTGCTGCCTCGAAGCCTTCGGCAATTATTCGTGGATGAAGACCCTGCAGCGCAGAAGCAGAAATGAGTTAAGGACTGAGAAGATAAAGCCTTACAACATTCAGGACAGTTTGGAAAATCCAGACTGAGGTTAGAAAGCTTCTCTGCAGAGCTCCTACCTCTGAGACGTAGAGGTCGGCCTGCTTCAGCAGCTCGCCGATGATGAGCACGTTGGAGGTGGTACCGTCCCCCGTGATGTCATCCTGCGCCGTGGCTACTTTAGCAATCAGTGACGCTGTTGGGTGTTGAATTTGCTTAAAAGAAAATTTGTGGAAACAAAAAAAATCAAACAGTGAAGCTTACTGAATTTGAAACAAGATTCAACCAAATAATAACTGTCTCCAGCTGACTTTTGTTAATCACTTTTCAAAATCTAACTTTTTGTAAAAACTAAATATCAAACAGCAGTTGTAGAATTATTGTCAAAGTTTTACCGTTAAAAATTAAACAATTCCCCTGTTAACATTTGTTCCAGAGGCAAAAGGTTGTTCTGATCCGCTGAATACATGCAGGAGAGGAGCAGGCTCTCCTGATGCAGAGGTACAGATCAGGGTTACTGTGGCACAGATACAAGAGACCAGGGGGAGCCACGCTGGCATCCGTGGGTGTTCACTGTGCACATAACTGATCTAATAAATAACTTTATCACAAGGTGCCTCAATTTAATTCATAAAAATCCAACTTTCAACTCATCAGCGTATCCTGCAACACTGACGTTTTGTTAAGCACTTAACAAAAAAAAATTAGATGTTAGCTGGCGTCTGGAATCAAACAATTTATTTAGCTTCAACAGCTCCAATCGGTGCCAAATAAACATTTTAGTATTAACAGCAGAAAAGTCGAGGAGTCAATTTCCTGATCCAATCTGTAGGCCTATTTTTAAGATCAAATGTTATCCTGATTTGCATTTTAAACTCAATTTTACTACAATAACATGACCCTATAACCCAAGAGAAAACTGGAATGGATGTACTGAATTTAAATTATTGAGAGCATTGTACTGATTATGGTTCTAGTTAGGACCGGGATCAGCTTGTCCTGTGAAATGAGATGGAATTTGCTGTGAATTGACATTGTAGCAATAAAAGTGTCAACCAAGCACTTTATGTTGCCCATCATGGTAAAATTAAGGAACTTAAACTAAAGCTCCTCCACAAGCAGATGGGGTGTGGTCCCCTAATTATGCAAAAACAGAATAATGACTTCTGGACAGGTTATAAATAAGAGCAGCCATGCTAAAATCCCTCAACACCAGACGCACGGAGGCTTAAACACAACACGGGATAAATCGCATTTTTAAAAAAAACTCCGTTTACTTCCTTACCATCTCGTGCAGCAGGACATTTCCATCTTTGGTCAGCTTTATGTCTCCCGCACCAGACACCAGCCTGCAAGTTCACACAGCAACACACGTGTTTGAAACGATGACAGTATATGGATGGCTGTAACCTCCAGCCGCAGTTTGCAATCCATCTTTTTTTATTATTTTTTTAAGAAAAAGACACTTTTTTCCTCAGTCGTGTCGAAAAGAAACCCCCCATAAAGAAGCGTGCAGTCACGTCAGTACCAGAAATCACTAACACTGGGCGGATTTCTTTTGATTTATAATTAAAGCACCAAGCGCAAAAACAAATTAATATTACTTTGACATTGCACGGGTTGTATAAATATATGTACGCCGTAAAACCGCAGCGGATTTAAGCTGCTAGCTTTAGCTTCAGAGGCTAGCCGGTTGATGCTAACATGCTAACGTTAGCTTAGCGGTGTCCGCGCGGATGACTGGGCATGGCAACGTGCGGCAGGAAACCGCTTATGCGGTTACAAAAGTGGGACCTCCGCTCAAATAAAGTGTGGGTAGTCACTTTTTTATAGACAGCAAAGGCTTTCAGTCCTTCTATAAGCCAGACACGTGAGGAAACAAACGGCTGTCTATGCAGTTTACCGGCGGCTAACTTAGCTACCGCACAAAGAGCCCCAGAAGGCACTCACATTTTCATGGTCCCCTTCGGTCCCAGATTGCTCTTCAGCACGTCCTGGAGCCCCCGGGCGGCACTAATGTTCACCGCCAGGGCGGCCTGCGCTCTGGCCACCTCTGCTTTGGGGTTCAGTGCTTTAACGGCAGCCATGGTGAGGCAGTACAACCAGCGGAGTCAAGTTAAAAAGTCTCGCCGGCAGAGAGTTAGCACTGCTCGGGCTAGGACAGCTACAGAAAGGAACGCCTGCTTCCAGAAAGCTCCAACACGTGTTGCCGCGCTGCCTTCAGGTGCCACCAAGACGATAGGACTTTCTGGCTCCAGAAGGCATCCTGCTTCAAGACAGGGGCAACTGATATGTCATTCCAGTGTCTTGTGGAGAAGTATTCACATCCCATAAACTCTTCACCATCTGCACCAAAAACCTCTATGTATTTTTATGGGATTGCACAATTTTAAATTCAACGACGATATACACCATTGTACATTTAATTTTCAATAAATGCATGCCACACTTTTTGCTTGTTTTTTTCATAATTATTCAGCTATCGCTTCACATTTTTTTACTATCGTGTTTTTGCACAACACAATAATGTTTCTGGAGCTGTGTCAGGTTTCCTCTTGCTTAAGACGCTCCAGCATCATCGATCACCAGCTTCCTAACTAACTGGCACCAGCAGCTGAGCATCCTTAAGAACAATTAGCAATATCATCCACCAGGTAAAACACCTTTGGGATGACAGTGTATGACCTCACAGATGCGCTACACATACACTCCACAACCTTGCAGCAATACATAATACATTTGGCAATACAGTGTAGCTACAAGTTGTCCTTTTTCTATTTTATTTCCTCCAGGTTTAAGTAACACAGCAGCAAGGTCCGATCAATTTATCTGGGGTTTAAGAACAGATTCTTAAATCAGGTGCAGACAGATTTCCAAAAAGATTTTGAAAATTTTCAAAGATAAAAATAAACAACCTGCACATTTGGTACCCATTTTATTAATGCCAAAGGCGCAACTAAACTACCTTGATCCAATATTTAGTAATGTTTGCTGTCCACCTGACCTAACTCAGTTTTTTTTATTAAATTAAACCATTAAATTACATTCTTTAGTTCTATAACTTCAGCTGTATTGTGCATTCAAATACTTTTGTTCATAATAAAATATCTAATCAAAAACAGCAAATTAACAGCATAACATTAACAGCATCTCCAACAAACAGCCTTCGTTAGGAAACTGTTAGTGTGATATTTACTCCTTCTGTATTGATCTTGTTACATATATGATGCCTCGACATATTGGTGGGGCTTGTGCATCGAACCTGACCACAATAAACAGAACCCTAAGTTCAAAGTTCACTGCATCTTGAGATTTCCCACATTCTTTAAATGCACCAAAGTCACACCCTAGGAGTCTGCTGATTGGTTAAATGATGTCACATCTGGGCATAAGCAGCAGTCAGCATCAAGAACATCAGAAACGTCAAGAAAGACAACAGGAGAGCAAAAAGCGTTCTATTAATCAGAAATTTAATTCAATATGTACAACTAATGTTCTTAAATTCCACTCTTCAGACAACAAGAGGTGATTTTAAAGACCCCCCCCCCTCAATCAACAACAACATGGTGGCATTGCTTAAAAATTAATCTCAGTAAGAGCACACAGTCACCCTGATGCTAATCTATTGATTTGGAGTAAGCCCAAACCAGTCAGCAGTAGCTTATTCTGCAAATATTCATTGGCTCTGCTTAACCAGAATACAATTTAGAAACATTTTCCTATTCCTGCATTATTTGCACAACTGGAAGAGCCAGGAGTGTCACAATAGAGTTAAAGAGACAAACTGGAGGTGTGATCGGTAAAGAAAAGGAGGAAAGAAAACAAGGCAAAGGATTCAGCACATTGTGTGTTTCCAGATAAACCTAAAGAGCTGAAACGCTTCATTTTCCAACATTTTTTGGCATCCTTGTGAACTTCAACTTGTGAGAGTCTTCTTTTTTTGGATCATGAATACCTTAATAATTCTGAATCGAATCTTAGCCTCAGATCCCCGTCAGGTGGTTAGATAGAAATTTTGTAAACATGACACCTTTGTTAAGAAGAAAAGGGAGCAAAATCAGAATTAAGCCTGTTTGTATCCATAAAGTCAGCACAACCCGTAACATCTGACACTCAATGTTTTTTCTTTTAGTTTTAGTTTCCTACAAAGCTAATGAATCATTCTCATTTTTGTGTGATTATTCAAGGCAGATGAGGAGGAGGCCAAATCAGTAACTGCATCAACTCAGTAACTCATCCAATTCTGGAGATAATGACCCAATATTCTTAAAAACAAACAAACAAACAAACAAAAAAAAAAGGTAGAAAGAGGGACTTGGGAAAACAAAAAGAACTGAAGCAAGGAAAACTATATTTAGGCTGTGCTGAATCTCCTGGCAGTGTACATTCTGGTGGTTGGTTACACTCCTCAGGTCAGTGTCGTTGTAGCGCTGACGGCTTCTGTCTGTGGTTACTTCATGGGGGACGTCTTCATGGGGATCATTATTCTGGACTCCATGTGCTGAATAAGAGGGACTGTGGAGTGAAAACATAAGGTTCAGATTTATATTTCAGTTTGGAGTTAATGAACTGATCGTTAATAAAGTTACTATCATCATTAAAGTTAAAGAAGCTATTCAATTCACCACTGAAAGGGCGGAACTTTAAATTTTTTAAGTTGTGGTAATTAAACAAACAAAGATGTCAGCAGATCAAAGCTTTTTAAAACCAGAGGCTGGAAATCGGCCATAAAACTGATCGGAGCGTCTCTGGTTCTCATTGACGTAACGGAGGGAGAGTAAAGAACTGACCTGTGTAATAAACCACCTCATCCCAGCCATCCCGCTGCCACGCCGCATTTCTAATTTCCTCTCTGGACTGAAGGTCTTTGTAAGCTGGTAGGAAGAAAAACAAAAAAAAAAAGAGATTTATTTATCGGCTGACTAAAACAACTTACTGTTTCAAGCTTACTGAAGTTATTCTGAGAAATTGTTCAACGGTTCACAAATGGGAGTTGTCCATTTCATGACACTAAAGTGTGATTATTTTCTTAAAGTCAGAGATGCTTGTTAACAAGAATTTTAAAATCATATGTAAAAACTGAGAGGGAACTCTGCTCACCCCATAGGTGATGAACTTGGTATAGACTTCCGATCTGAGAGAAAAAGCCTCCCACGGCCTCTTGGTTCTGCTGGCGAATCTCAATCGCCCGAGCCCTGCAGAGCACCAGGTCAAAAACGTCAACACAGCGAGCGTTTCCTCACTGAGGGACAGTACAATTTAGCACAAACGATGCACCTTAGCCAGCAAGCTTTAGCTAGAACTTCAATCCTTTCACTCTATATCTGCAGTTTGAGGATTCTTTTTTTAACTCACTTCCAGCATATCTGCTTGATTTCCAGCAACAAGCTAATGTTATTCAAATTAATTATTCATGCATAAAAAAGGGAGAGATTTATCATACTTAACATTTACACTACAGTATGTTATTAAAATAAACAAAAATAAGAAATTTAAAAATAATCGAAGGGGATCAAGTTCAACATTTAATTTAATTAGTCCGATTTTATCCAACCATCCTGTTAGAGTTTTTATTTTTCCTTTGTCATCAGAAATTTTAATTCTAGAAAATTAATAGCAATATATTTACTGACCAGTCATGTTTAAAACTATGAGAACTGCATATTATATATTCCTCTTTGGTCATGCCTTATTTGTCTTATTGTTCAGAAGTATGGGGAAATGCAAATAAAACAATTATTGATAAGTTAGTTAAATTGCAAAAAAAAGCTATAAGGCTTATTAATAAGGTGGGATACCGTGAACCAACTGATAAACTCTTCATTCAAAGCAACACATTAAAATTCAAAGACATTGTTTATATAAAAATACTGGAAATAATGTATAAAGCAGTGAACAAAAGTCTTCCTTCTGGTATTCAGAAATTATTTAAATTAAGAGAGAATAAATATAATTTGCGAGGTTTGTTTATATTTGAATGTGCAAAAGAGAAGAGCCAGATAAATTCTAGATGTGTTTCAGTTATTGGTGTGAAACTGTGGAATGAACTGAATGACGATTTAAAGTTATGTCCTTTCTTGATGAATTTTAAAAGGGCTTTAAAATTTAAAAGGATAAAATCCCTATGTTATGTAATTTTGAATATTTATATATGTACTGTAAAGAACCTGGTAGGTTGTAAAGGTTTGTAAGTATAAAACAGGGTAGGCAATAATAAGCTTTGCTTCAGCCTATTCCTTTTTTTTTGGTAAATTGTGGGTTTGTTTGTTTATCGTTGTTTTTTTTACTGTTTCCTGTGTTTAATGTTGGATAATTTACTAAAAAAATAAAGTGAAAGTGAAGTGAAGTGAAGAACTAATTGATATTTATTAATTGCGCAGGCGAAAATAAAGAAACCATATCCTTACCAATAATTTCCCCACTCGATCATTGTCCCCGGCTGGAATCGCAGCATGAAAATGGAGAATGTTTAAGCTTTCAACCTGGTCGAAACAGACCTTTTAAAGTGAACGAAGCTGACGGGAGTGAAACGGGGAGTCTTACTCGGAGCTGGTATGATCGGAGCTCGTAGATGTTTGGTCCTGGGCGAGGGACGGGTTCGTTCCAGAAGCTGAACTCCAGCAGCAGCTGGTTCCTACGAGACAGCAGCATCTTTCCCCGCTCGTCCCTGTAGTTCATAAACGCCTACAGCAGGGACAAAAAAAAAAAAAAAAAAAAAAAAGAAAGCCCTGAATTAAAGGACCCGGGGCTGAAGACCCTTTAAATGTGCAAACATTCAACCAGGCTGGTTTCTGACTGTTTAAGGTTTTAATTGCCGTTTAAAAGGCGAACAAGCAAGAGCAGCAACACAACTTTAGCAGTGAGAAAACTGAATTTGAAAATAACTGGGCTGTAATCTAAATTTACAGTCAGTTTCCAAAAAGCTAATAAAATAAAATCCACAAAAAATATAATATAATTATTTAGATGTACTGGAATGTGTGTGGAAAACTTATTGAAAATAAAAATTATTATATAAAACAATTATGGAGCCCTTAAAGAGACATTGAAGGGAAATTATTATTATAAAAAAAAAAAAAAAAAGCTTTTTCGTGCACACCAGAAGGTAGTTATTTTTTATTTCCCTTCAATCTCCCTTTAGGGGCTCAGTAGAAAATCCTTTAAAGATAATTTCAAAATGAAGAAGAAAAAAAAACCACAAATGAACTGTAATGCTAACTGTTGTGATATTAATGTCTGCACCTAAGTTTCTGTTTTTGGTAAGCACAGACAACATGAATAAAGCAAAAACTGCCTCCACTACTACACTCACCAAGCATACGGTTGATTCTAACTCTGTAAATATCCTTTAAAGTTTAACAGGACAGAAAACAGCAGGGGGAACCACAGATAAAACACATGGACTAAAATAAATAAATTAAATAAAACTAGTCTGAGGGTCTATTTTATGGGCTGTAAACTCCGGCCTGTAGGTCAGCAGCGTCCAGCGAGCTGAACTGATCCGAGGCCCTGTTACCTTATTCTGCCTGAGTTTGTTCATGACTTCGGTGAGAGCCGGGTATCCTCCCCGATATCTCCATAGGTGAACTAGAATAGAAGGAGCAGAAGAGCCAGAAATAATGCAGCTCTGGAAGACGTTTTTTTCTCTGGGCCAAATATTCCTTCATATCAAAAAGTGAGGTATGTTCGCTTTGCACTTGATAGCATAGATTCTCATTAATAATAATAATATTAAGGTAAAAGCCACAGCTTCAGAAGTTAGACTGGAATACAAATGGCAACACAATGCAGACGGACGCTAAGCATAAACCATGGATCGCTGCTACTCCTCTTTGTTTTCCATTTCTATTTTCCACGGCTGGATTTTTATTTTCACAACTTCTGCCTCCTTTCCACCTGTGATCACAGACATTGTCAACATCCCAGAGTGGCGCCACTGGCGTCAGATTACGGTCCAGGAGAAACACAGTGAGGACAAGATGGACAACAGCCAGGAAAAGTGCATCACATACATAGCTGGTGTAAGCTAAATACAAGAGCTGTGACGATGGAGTTTTTTTTTTAATCAGAGAAGAAACAAACTATTTAACCACACTGTCTCTCTAAAGTATTAATACCCCTTGAATTTCTTTTTACAGTTTGTCATATTACAACCACAGCATTTTCCCCATTGTTTGCGAAATAGCTCAAGCTTCCAGATTCCCAGCTGGTTTTAGTTCTGGACTTTGACTAGGCCATTCCGACAGAAGAATATGCTTTATGCAGCAACTTCTTCAACAGCTTTGTCGAATAACTAAATAGTTAATGTTTTGTTTACAAACAGATTTTTCCACCTGTGATGGGTATTTTTGCAGCTCCTCCAGAGTAACCATGGGTATCTTGGATGTTTCTTGGATTGATGTTCTCATTTCCCTACCTGTCAGTTTAGGTGGATAGCCACGTCTTAGTTGTTACAGTAATGCAACACTATTGACATTTTCTAGATGGATTCAACAGTTCTCCATGAGATGTTCTAGACATCTGAGCTCATACTGAGATTAAATTACACACAAAATGACTTCAGTTACTAACAGGTTGACTTTTAAAGATGTCACAGGCATCAGATTAAGCTGAGCTGAACAAAAATATACTTGAGACTTTTCAGAATTTCATTCCTAACCTTTTTTAAAACCTTCGATTCTTCTCCTTCCACTTCACAGGTACGCGCCATTTTTTTTTGTTTGTCTATCACATAAAATCCCCCTAAAATCCATCAGGTTCATGGTTGTAATGTGACAAAATGTGTAAAGGGTTGGAGGGATGCAAACACCATTGCAAGGCCCTGTAACCACTTTGAACTCCCTAAAACGATAACACAAAATATTCTGGTTCTGGATTTTAGCAAGTCAAACTTATTTTGTTTTAGTTTGAAGTAAAAAAAAACAATATGTAAATTGTAGTAAATCCGTCTAACTCTTGCGTTTTTCAATCTTCACCAGGATTTGACTTCTTTACTTATATCATAGAAAAACATTTTCTTCCAGCAAGTTCTTTAAAAAATATATTTTTTTGCATAAACAAAAACAACAAACTCTGTATTTACGAATGTGTAAACGTGAAATCTGCCACATCCTTCTGCGGTTTTAAGCAGGCAGTCTTTCCTAATTTCCAGTAAACCGGTAATCATGGTGACTGGATTGTTGTTTTCAGCAGCCTATTAATCTCAGCCTAACTGGATATTCCTGAATTACAGACACTGGCTCACACATGACAATCACAATTTTTATGTCTTAGCGACAGCTTGAGTTATGATAACCCTTAAAAAAGGAGGACGGACAACACTCGTGTTTGTGACGTTTCATCTCTTACAAAAAGCATTTCAACAAGACTGAGAGTAAAACTAAAGCTGATTTTCATGTCTGAGATATAAAAAAACAAAGCAAGACAGCACAAAGGTTCAACATTTCCTGCAGCGGCTGGAATAATTATTCAAATGAATCAGTGTATTGGTCCTAGATTCACCATGTGTCAGTGAGAGCTTTCTTGTTTTAAAAAAGGACATTTGCTTTCTTACCTGCCTGATCCTGCTCGCCGTACCATGTGTTCCAGGTGCCCACCAGCTCACAGGGGTATTCAGGGTCAGCATGAATGGAGGGTAACACTGTTTCACTGGGTAAAAACACACACAGACTCTACTAAACCAGAGTTTTAACAGAGGGAGGGAGACTCATCAGGGCACGGGAGTTTCTCACCAAAGTTCATTGTAAGCGTCAAGGCACTCTGGTTTGACATTATGAACTGTTGAGGGAAAAAAGGGATAAGAGGACAAATAGTAAAATTAAAACTGTACATTTAATAGATCTATTAATCATATATGTTGTGCCAGAATACATACATTGTATTTTGTACAGATTGTTGTCCTCTTTCTTGGCAAGTAGATGAGAGTGAGCATCTTTTCTGGGGTCAACTTTTCTCACAAAAAGAGATTTAAATCCAGAGAGCGCTCTGTGAAAAAATAAAAAAAATTTAAGTGTTTTTTTTTTTTTTTTGGTGCACAGTTTTAAAAACCTGCCTGTTTAACAACCCATTAGATCTTACAACGAATCCCCCTTTCACACCCCTCAAAAGCCATTAATAGACTCGCTATTAATGGCTAGTACTTATTTTTATATTACCCAAGCACATAAACTAATTCCCGTATGATAAATTAGTTTAGTCTGTTGAGAGGTTAAGATCACATTTGGTGTATGTTTCACTATTATATGCCAAGAATTGGCAAAACATGTAATGCCTCGCAAATGTATTCACAGCCTTAGAACTTTTTCGAAATTTTTTTTCCACGTTACAATCGCAAACGGCAATAAATTCTAATGGACTATGATGGATAAATGCAATATAGTGCTTCACTTGGAAGTGCAAGGAAAAGGATGCAATATTTGTTTGCATTTTTATAGGTGAAAATCTGAAAAGTGTGGCAGGCATTGGTATTCAGCCACCCTGTTGCAAGTACTTTGAGAGATTCTCCTACGAGCCGTAGACTTTGCAAATCCTCTAGTTACCATGGACTTCCTGCATGCTTCTCTGATTAATGCTCTCTTTAACTGGCCCTCAGTTTAAGTTGGGGGTCTGCAACATGTTGACCTACACCCACCTCACTATGACTGTTAAGAAGTTAGACTAAAAATGAGAAGAAAATTAGCAGTACTTTTAAATGTAAAGGCAATTTGAAGGTCTCTTGTTTTTATGTGATAGCTGCATAGGATTTCCACAGTAGAATTGCATTAATGGTGCATAGAAATAGATCAAACAAATTCAATATAGTGTATGTAAACTAAAAAAATCCACGCGTCGTTATCCTTTAATTTCACAATCATGCATTACTTTGTGTGGGTCTGTCACAGACAAGCCCAGCAATGCAGTCATATTCAATAATTTACAAGTAAAGCTGGATTGTCAGATTAAAAGTGCCTTTTGTTTAACACAAACTTTTCAATAAACCCACATTTCTACATTCATATTGGTATAGCTTTGACGTAATATTCTAATCTTATGCTATATTTTCATTAGCTGTAGGTGGAGAGATCATCATAATTCATAGAAATAAAAGCCTGAAAACATCAGTTTGTGTGTGATTAATCTATAAACTCAGCTTCACTTGGGGAATTGAGTTCCTGAAATAAATTCATCTTCAACAAAATTCTAATTTATTGAATAAGTTATGTCTATTGAAAAGAAAAGGTCAGAGAAATAGTTATGATTAAACAGAAATGTTGCAAAAAAATTCTGCTATAATGTAGCTCATGAAGTATATATCTAAACAAAAGCCTTTGTTGCAAGTATATGGCTGATGTTTTAGAGTCTAAAACTTTTTATGATATTATTAAAACTGTTTGCAGATAATGTGTACCTTTAAAAAAGCAGTTTTAACATTATCAGACATGAGCAATGATTAAAACTAAATGCATGACAAGCTGGAAAGGTAAATAAAATAAATAAATGAATTATTATACCTATTTTTAAACCGACAGAGCCGTGAAGTGGAATTCCTCCAGCAACTGTTACACACATTGCTATTTTCTTTTGTCCTGTTTTATGCCTTACATTAGAAAACGTATACACGGGAACTTTTACGCAGATATGCAGCTTCTTCAACTAAATATAACATATAACACTGATATTATTTGATATGTTATCGCTTTAAAAGCGCTCAACCTTTTGTATTATCGTTAATATTTATGAACAAGTGAGACGCAGACTAAAGTTACTGATGTGTTAAAGGGGGTTTCGGTTCAACATCTGATCAAAACAAGTTCTGCAGAGCGCCGTCTCACTGTTTTGACCTTGAAGTTAAATCACTTTGGGGCTGACAGCCTCTGCTAATTTCATATTACGTTCTCCGCAATAAACCTACAGCTGGGTTTTCGCAAATGTGATTACGAGCGGCCCCAATTTCGGGACTTTTCCATTTTAATCTGGCTAATTATGAGCAAAGACTGAGCAACTTTGCGGCTAATGCTAAGCGGCTAATGCTAGTGACGCTCCAGACGCACCAGCGTGTTCCCCGGGCTAGCTTAGCCGCCTCGCATCCCGGAGTTTGCGCAAAACTTTAATGAAGCCAAAACAAACTTTCGGCAGCAGCAACCTCTCCGGATCCTGCAGGTGCCGTCTGCCCAACTCTAACCTGGAGGTGACGGAAGCCGGGACGTTCGCCTGAAGTCCGGTTCTCGTCCTGTGAAGGCCGGTGGCCACTCTCTGAAGGACTCGGCTCGCCATGTTTCTGTGGAGGCGGTCGGGGAGTCGGAGGCTGCAGGCGGCCGCTGTCGGTCCGGTCGGGGCTGTTTACCGAGCAGCTGACAGGGCAGACCCCCCTGCGCCGATGACGCGTTTCTCCTTATCGCCAACACAAGGATCACGTTTACAAGCTCATAAGCAGCGCAATCCATATCTTTATATGAACATTTTCGTGTTGTTTTTTTTAATGCTTTGATCAACTTGGGACTTTTAATTAATTTCCAAAACACTGACCTGCACAGATCCACCATACCAAAACATTTATGTACCTATAATATCCACGTTTTTGTTTAACACAAAATCAGTCACACATTAAAAAGTCCATTAGTCAACACAATAAATTACATTGATCCAGCCGCTCTAATAATTCACTTTTGTCTCTACAGTTCAGCTGTTTTGTTAAAAGTCATAACATCTTCAAAGACTTTTTAGGTCCAAAAGTTTAAATTGATTTAAAACCTTCAACAAATCCTGCGAACACTGCAAAGCATACATTTGTTCACCTTTTCAGTTTATTCCAAAATAGTCATGCAGATTTACAGTTTTGAAATCAATCTTTTAGAGTAGGCATGGTGTAAATACCTGCTTCTGTTACACACATACCATTAACAAACCTAAAATTTTGTCAACTCTTGAAGTCAGAGCGTTACAGAGTGCCATTAAAGAAAATGGCTTTCTGTCAGGAAGTAGGAGTTTGTGCGGATGGAGATTCAGCTGCACTGGAGTCTGCAGAGATGTTGAGCTCGTTGAGCTTTTCTGACAAAGTCTTCTCTTCAACCAGAAGGTCCGATAGTGGCTCCACAAACTCTGTTCCTGCAACTCGTCGTCCCGTCAGTGGATCGACCACCCGGCCCACTTTGTGCACGATCTCAGAAAGTTCATGCTTCACGTGTTTGGATCTGGCCTCTGGCAGAGCCTTGAGGAGGACGATATCTCCCACAGTGCACTGCTGCAAAGCATCATGGGCAAAGTAGGTCTTTCTCTTGTTGTAGTACTGTCAAGGGAAACAAAAGATTCATTTGGTTACCTTTAAAAGAATGACATGTATTCTGGTTGAACACATTCATGCAGAACATATACAATATGTAGGATTTACTTAAAAGTTAAAGTCAAAATTAAAGTTCAACAAACTTAAATTATTTTGCAAAGCAAGTCATCTTTAGCTACCTTATATTGGCTATAAGTTTATGTACTTCAAAAACTACATTTTTTGACTGGAAATCAATTTATTATGCATTTTTAGTAGCTATAAAAGTGAATATTTTACACCTGACTGGGTAAAACGAACTGGGTCCACCGAGGGTGTTTCACCTTAGACATGGCACGGTGAAACAGTAACAAAATGGGTGCTTTTTTCCCCCAATCAAATCCTATCAAGAGACTGCCCGAAAAGTAAGTTATGGTCAGTCTTACTGGCAGCTGCTGATTCTAGCCAAATTAGACATTTAAATACTTTTCCTAAATCCAAAGACTTATGCTGCTGTTTTTTTTTTTTTAACTCTGCAGTTTAAGTTATGATTCCTCAAAATTAGCTATTATTCTTTTTAGAAAATAAATGTTGTGTTTCTAAGTAATTTCACACTAATACAGCACAAAAACATTGTCTTTTCTTAAAGGACATGCAATGAAATAAAAGAAAACTATTTTTTTATTGCAATATAATCGCAAAAAAATAAATAAAAAATAAATCGCAGACATCTGCAATTTTTGGCTATGTAACAATTACTGGATCAGACACGTCCTTTAGGTGTCTGTAATATGTTTAAAGTGGGTTTTCCTCCACATGGAAGGGAAGAGACTTGCAGCAGTGAGATAATCTAATTTATTTACTTATTTTAGAATTTATATAATCAATATTTTTTACCATAAACTTTCAGGAATCTTACTATAGCATTACGTACTGGTCAAACTGTTTAATACAAAGACTTGTTTGTTTGTGGCACTTTGCATTATATGTTCAACAAGGATTGATGTCCAACTCAACAAGCTGTTCTCTTGAATAACACTATTCTGATAAATAAAAACAGTTACATTACTTGTTTTAATAAGTCCTTGTTTACAAACATCTTTATCTACAGGGTATTTTTCTTGTTTGTGGTTAATGCAGAAAAGTCAAAAATAAATCACAATTGCAATTATTGTTGATATGTATTGCAATTTAGATTTTTTGGCAAAACAGTAAAGCCCTAGTTTTAGGTTTGCACGAATCATTCGGCTACCTTTCCCTTGATCGTTTCTGATCAGTGATCAGCAGGTCAAATGCAGAAAAATCAGTTTTTCTCCTGTTCATTAAACACATCAAAACTCCAACCATTTTAATAAAATAAACAGTCAACCAACAACTAGATGATCAACTCTTGGATTAACTTTTCATCCCTTTAAGGTAAATATAGAATTTTAAGTCAAAATTTAAATTTGCAGGTCAGACATCAAAGACAACAAGAAATCGGTATGGGCCAGAAAAAAATCAAAATTTGCTCTAAAAGAATACGTGTCATTGTCATAGAGGCATTATTACAATATAGATTTGATTTATTGTTTACAAAGTCTGTTGTGTCTGTGTGTCTTACGTCATCTGTGTACATTCTGAGGTTTCTGTCTTGAGGGGGAAAAAAATCATCATGGTAACAATAAGGATTATTGAAACATGTAAAGCCAACAAAGAAACGAAAGGTCATATCTCAGCATAGGGAATAAATACCAAATAAAAATTAAATAACTAACTATACAACGTTAGGTGATTAAATCTATCACTAGTGGCACAATGATGCTGTTGTTTCTTTAAATTAAAACGCCACCTGTTTTATTTGATTTGACACACAACAACCAGCTAAATGCTACGTCCGGTTCCAGACTCACCTTCAGCAGGTAGGGGTCTAGCACCAGTCTCGTCACTCTCACTTTCGCAGTTTTCAGCATCTTGGTCCCGATTACTCTGCCGATGATCCATTTGGCATGGACTGAAACCTTCCTGGCTGACATTCTGCTCCGCTTTACTGAACCCTGGAGCGAAAACAGAACCGTAGAAGGCAACATTTTAAGTATTTCCCCCGAAAATGAGAACAACGTTATTTATAGTCCTCCTACTGTACAACCTTATTCATACAAATCTGTCACATAATCACGAACAAGGAGACGGGAGGGCCCCCTTCATTAGCTTATTAGCTTTAACATCACAACCATGTATGTTTATAACAAATCAACAAATAAAATAAGACTTCGATATAATTATGAATGGACAATAAGGCTAAAAGGTATGAGAATGAACTCACTGAAACAGGGTAAAGTAGTAAGTTTGAAAGGTCAAAAATCCTTCAGCTTCTGCAAGACTTCATGCTGCTCATGTCTTCTTCTTCTTCTCCTTTACTAAATGACGGCGTGGTGCACCGCCGCCTACCGGAAAGGAGATAAAATTGCAGTAGCAAACAAAACGACAACCCGTCGTTCTGCGATGCATTTCTCTATGTAAAGCGCATTCTTGACAAGAATAACTTACTTGGGTCAGGATCTATAAAGTAAAATCTAACTTAAATAATAGGTTGATACAGCATACTTACACTCGTTGATTTAGTCTGATACATTTCAATATTACAAAAGATTGCGAATGCAACAAGGCTTATGCAAAATATTTGCTTTGTTGCTAAACAAAACATTCCATTGCTGTAATTGCTGCAAATAGAGGATTATTTCAGGAAAGTGAGAAATCATTTCTCAACTTTATCTGATTAATGTGAAATACTTTTTCTAAAGTTTCGTGTCCCCCCGTTTTTTCCACTGCGAAAAGAGTTTAAGGGTGTCCACCAGATGGCAGCAGAGAAACAGTTCTTCTAAGACAGGGGTCTGCAACCTGTGGCTCTGGAGCCGCAAGTGGCTCTTTGGACCTTCCCCAGTGGCTCTTAATATCTTTGGCTACAAATTATATTTTTATTATGGTATTTAAATGTAGTAATGATAATAAATACAAGTTTTAGCAACCTTTTCTTGGACTAATTGCTTTTAATTTTCACAACAGAATGATGCTAAAAGTGCCAGTAATATTTAATTTTAAATCAATACTTTTTCGTTATGTTGGAAACAGGTTTTTTTTTTTTTTTTTTACGTATCATCCACAAATATCAACATCCCATCCATCCTATTTTTTCAAACCTCAAAATAGACATAAAATGGCGTTTCTTTAACAATGACAACATATTTCCTACAGTAGATCTTTATCACAAATTATAACTTGTCTTTTTTTCAAAACCCACGCAACATTTGCGGCTCTGAACGAGTTTAATTCAAGTGGACCGTAGGCAAAACGGCTCTTTAGACTGTAAACGTTGCAGACCCCTGTTCTAAGAGCACGAAACGTTTTGTAGATTAAAGTAAATATCTTTCTGCTTTATGGGCATTTTTCAATTCTCCAAAATCGAACACAATAATAGACATTTATTTGTTGCCTTTTTAGGTCTTTATGCCATCCAGCTTTGGTTACACTGAACCCGCACGGCATCTGTGTTGTCCTGTGACGCCCCTCACTCAATGACTACTGTAAAAAATGTGCCAGGACTCCAGGATAGTGGGTGGGAGATGGATGGATGAATGCCTCATCTCCCTCCACTGGGGACTCTCAGTACAACATAAACGATAAAAACAACAATAAAATATCTATGGGTACTATAGAAACACAGCACACTATTCTACTATACTTAACCCTAAGGTCCCACAGAGCAAACCTGCCATTAAGGAATTTAATAACAAAATATGTATGTTAAAGATGAAGAAAGCACAGACAGTTTTCAGCGTAGTCGTTGTTGATTTATTCACATATGATCAAACTGTAACATATTTTAAACACATGGTAAATCCGTCATTTCACCCAACTGATGAGTGCCCTCCGTTAATCTTGCTGCGGCGAGCTAGAGTCCAGCAGAGAGAAATCTTAGGTGAACCAAACAAGCATGAGTCAGAGCAGAGGACACGTTTCAGCCCTGAGGTTTCATGTAAGTGCAGCTGCTCTTTGGGTTAAATGTCACCAAGCTAACATGTTCCCAGTTAAAACACAACCCTGTTCATGATTTAAGAAACAAAACATTTATCTTGTTCAGGGTTTTTTGTTTTTTTTTTTACTTAAAGAGGTGCACACTAACCTCAGTTACTCAGCACACACAGGCCAGCTGGAGCAGACCAGACAGTTTGGCCTAAACAGACAAGTGGTAAACAAAGTGGAAATTTGACCTGATAATGGTGGTAAAGGAAAAACTAAACTAAACAGGTAGATAAACAATATCCGGGCAGGGACAGCATTAAGTTCTTCCTGCAGTTGTAGAAATGATAGAACAGGGATCCCCAAAATGGGGGTCGAGACCCCCCGAGAGGGGTGGTCGCGAGATGATTTGACGCTCATGTGCTAAAAAGATCTAATGTTTCCTTATTTGTGAAGCCGATTCCAAAGTATAATTTTAAAAGAAGCTCAACATCCCTCATTTTGATGCAGGGGGAAGGCTGCACTTTTTCGTAAGAGTTCTCATAAAAATACTACTTTATTCTCATAAGATTCTGACGTTATTCTCATAATTTCCCCACCAATAACATGTTCTCATCGGGATATTTACTAGAAGGCAGCATCAGTAAGGCACCTGCTGTATCTATATCTTCTGTACCTAGCAAAAGTATTCCTACCTCTTTGATTTTTTTCACATTTGGCTTTAGGCTATTCTAACCCATTAACATGCTGTTATCCAGAGCCATCTGCTGTAGCGCTGGTTATAATGTTTCAGGGAGTTACCCTGCTGGAAGGTGAACACTCTTCCCCCGATCTCTAGTTTTTTCTATGTACACTACAGCTCAAAAGTTTGGGGTCACCCAAACATGTCATGGTATCCAAGAAACCCCACATTTAAGTAATCAAATTAAATTAAATTCAATTCAATTTTATTTATATAGTGTTGATTCATGAAACCTGTCCTATCAAGGCACTTTACAAAGTCAAGTTCAATCATATTATACAGATTGGGTCATATTATACAGATTGGTCAAAAATGTCCTATATAAAGGAACCAGTTGATTGCATCAAAGTCCCGACAAGCAGCATTCACTCCTGGAGAAGCGTAAAGCTACAAGGAGAGTCGTCTGCATTCTCCATGGCTTTGCAGCAATCCCTCATACTGAGCAAGCATGAAGCGACAGCGGAAAGAAAAACTCCCCATTAATGGGAAGGAAAACCTCCGGCAGAACCAGAACCGGGCTCAGTATGAACGGTCATCTGCCTCGACCGACTGGGGGTTACAGAAGACAGAACAGAGACACAACAAGAGAGACAAAAAAGCACACAAACTGCAAACGTCTTCCCATCAACTTTGATCAGCTTCTCTGTCCCTGCTAATGAACATTCTCTCCACTGCACAATGCTGCCAACACCAGGTTTCCACCATTAGGCTGTGCGTTTAGGCTAACCTGGCAGTGCTGGTTTTCACCACACCTAAGGTTTTGCACGCAGTTGTATTATGATTTATTGAGCAGTGCTATCCCAAAGCTTGGGGGAACTCTTGTAGAAGATAACTCTGTTTTAGGTTTTTACCAACTTGCTCCCTGACCTGCCTGGTGTGTTCTTTGGTCTCCGTGATGCATTTTGGTCAGGGATGTTCTCTAACAAACCAGTGAGTCCTTCTTAAAAATAACTGGCTTTGTCCCATAGTCAAATTGCACCCAGGCAGACCGTCATCCAATGAGGTGATTGGTGAATTCAGCTGGTTGTAGTGGACTTTACAGTGCCTGCACTTTTATACCTGTCGAAGTATTATAACCTGAATATTATAACCTTTTTCAGGATTATTTTATGTGATGGATCTGCAGAGAACTGCCTAAGTTAGTGAAGCAAAATGAGAAAAATATTTATTAAAAAGGAACAAAAAATATCTAAATCCTTGATGTTCCTCCAGAGCGTCATCAAATCCATCATCTTCAAATTTAAAGTACATAATACCACAACAAATCCGACAAGACAGGGCCGCCCACCAAAAGTCCCAGATCAGTGAATGAAGACATTAAAAAGAGAAGCAGCACAGGGACCAAAGGTCACCCTGAAGAAGATGCAGAGGTCCACAGGAGAGACGGGAGGATCTGGCCATTGGACCAAAATAAGCTGTATACTCCAGAAAAAAACCTTTATTGATGTTAAAAATAAGAAGGCACGTTCTGAGATTGCCAAAAGGCTTGTGAGTTACTCCCCACATGTATTTAGTAAAGTGCTCTGGTCAAATGAGACTAAAAATGAACCTCTTAGCCACCAAGGAAAATGCTATTTCCGGTTACAAACTCAACACACCCCCATCACTCCAAGAACACCATCCCCATGGTCAAACAAGATGGTGGCAGCATCATGCTGTGGGGATGTTTTTCTGCAGCAGGGACAGGGAAACGGGTCCTGCTCGAGGGAAAGATGGATGGTACTAAATACAGGGACATTTTTAAGCTAAATCTGTGTCAGTCTGCCTGTTGACATGTTCTTTAAATTAAATAATACAAACCCGAATAATTATAAATCCAGATTTTGAGACAAGACATGAAAAATGCTCAGGAGGAGGAATACTTTTGCTAGGCACAATGTTTAGCGTTATCAGAGAGGTGACTGAATATGAATGCAGTGAAACTACTGAAATTAAATCATTTTCTTTCCACTTGGTGATGCACCATTCAGTGTTTGTTTAACAGAATTTATCCCCGAAAAGTACATTAAAGTTTGTGGTTGTAATGTAACAAATTGCATAAATTAATACTTTTGCAAATCCCTTGAGTTTTTTGCGAGTTTAATAAATTCCCAACAATACAAGTGACCTGCTATTTTGCGAGGCCGCGCGTGGTTATGAGCCCCTCGGGATCTCTGATACAGCTGAGAGCTGATATAAACGTCTGAACGGTTGACAGAGCAACATAGATGCACCCCCCCCCCCCGACGTTAACAGCCTTGTCCCTGTGCAGGAACCGGCTGTGGCTCTGCACCAAGAACAAGCAGATCAGTCTGGTCCTAATCAGAACCACGTTGCAGTCAAAGCACAGGTCTCCTGTCTCTGTTTCCCATTTAAGGCAGTGTAGCTTTGGCTCACTTCTGCCAGAATTACAGCATTGCCCAACTTTAGCTTCCTTCATACAAGAACACTGAGACAATTCATGCAGCGCTGCCTGTGTACAAACTGTTTTCTGTTAACCTCGTCTCACAAACAAAGAGAGGCTGATGCTGAGATACTGTGTGGGCAGTGATGCCGTCTGTGACAATTAGTGTTGATTTGGCTGGTCATGCTGCTTTTATAGGCACACGTCAAACCATATCTTTATGGAATGATGTTTACTCAAAGATAACAATATCCATATCGTAATGCAAATGCATCCAATGTTTGCATATATGAGAAGACTGAGAGTTCGTCATCATGTGAAAGCCCCGCTGCTGTGATACAACGCAGAGGCCGGAGAGGGCATACATGAATGTTTTCTGTGATAACACACTGACCTCTTAATCAGCAGGTTCTCTGTTTTCAGAATAACAGGCAGGAACGACACTGACCCACTTTCTCTTGTCCAACTTACACGATTTTATGTATTTCGAAGCAGATTAGATAATTTAGAAGGGTTGTTTGACATAACGTCTGATTTAAGCCATGCAGACTCATTCATGGAGCTCATGAAAATAAAAGGGAAACATCGCTATTAGGCGTAAATGGAGATGTTACATTTCTGTTTAACAAAGGAAGATCAGTTCGTCTTTCAGGTGTTCTGCTCCTACGCCAGGGACCTAATTTCGGATTGTTCTACAGCTAGAAAATAGATAAAATAGTTACAATTAAAAAAAAAAAACAGTTGTGATACTTTGTTAAATGACTTCTACAAATCGACGTATTTATACAGGCGGATAACCTGTAATCTGAAGCTGTCAGAGTTGAGTTTCTAAGGCTCTCAAAATGTTTCTTATCTTGCATACTCTGTCCAAAACTGAATTGTATACAACTGATAGGCTTTAATTTAATGCACATATCGCTAATCTAGTTAAGCAGCTAAAAATAAAAATTGTTTCACATTTAAGAAACATACCTTATTTTACCTTCCTTGCAAGAAAAAAAAGGCTGAAGCCACCTTTTTGTCTATAATTGATCACGGAGATGTATTTTACATTGTCTCCCTGAATATATGTTTCATGCTACTTTAGGATTTAACTTGAATGCAAGGCTCTTCTGGGTAAGCTGCCGGTATACCTTGATAAACTACTTCCTGTCAGATCTATTAACAACCGTGTGCGTGCCTCCAAATAGTTGCTTTTGAATTTTTAATTTTGGCAAATCGGCATTTTCTTGTCATGCACCGCAATCTTGGAATAACCTACAAAGCGCTCTTAAAATCAAAACATTTTATCACAAAAAGGCCGTGAGGGAAGATTATTTTTTGTCTTTCTTCAGACATTGTATGTATCACAGTGTCATGTGTTTTATTCATTAGGTGTTATTTGTTTGTTCTACATGCATTTATTATCACACAATGAAAAAATATATGCATTCTGTCCATAAAGCTTCAAGAGACAGAAAAAAAAACTGTTTTTGAGTATTTGGGAAATGTTTTTTTTAAGTCCTGAACCTATTTCCTTTTCTTTGGGAATGGAAAAAGTCTGTTGCGTTGGCACTGGCTGTCTGTTGGAGTCTGCAGGTGTAAATGCCTGTCGGAACGAGCCGCTGTGATCCAGCAACACATTCCGCCGCCCTCACCACCCAGATTCGTCCTGTTCTCCCGAGAGCAGCTGCAGACGTTTGCGAGCAGCTGGTGAGGGAGGTGAACGTATCTTAACTTCTGAGGGAGTAGAGTCTTTGTTGGGCTCTCCTTACTTGGTGTGAGACGTGTTCGTTCCAGGTGAGGTCAGCAGAGATGTGGACACCCAGGAACTTGTAGCCATCAACGTTCTCAACCTCCTCATCACGTATCGAGGGTGGAGTGTGTGTGGGGCGCGTAGATTTCCTGAAGTCCATAATTAGTTCTTTTGTCCTCGAGATGTTAAGGTTATTGTTCCTGCACCATAGTGTTAAGGGCTGGACCTCCTCTCTATAGGCCGACTCATTATTGACATAAATTAGACCTAAAACAGCGATGTTGTCAGCAAACTGGACCATGGTGCCCTCGTCCTCACTAAGACTAAGAAAGTAGAGAACATAACCCCAGTTCTAAAGTCCTTACACTGGCTCCCTGTATCTCAGAGAATAGACTTTAAAATCCTTCTGTTAGTCTATAAATCCCTAAATGGCTTAGCACCTAAATACATTACAGACTTGTTATCAGCGTATCAACCCTCCAGACCACTAAGGTCTTCTGGCTCCAGCCTACTCTGCATACCTAGAACCAGAACCAAACACGGAGAAGCAGCATTTAGTTCCTATGCTCCGCTTATCTGGAACAAACTTCCAGAAAACTGTAAAAGTGCAGAAAGCCTGAGTTCCTTTAAATCAAGATTAAAAACACATCTGTTTAAAATTGCCTTTGACTGTTCTAGTTAAACAGTTTTACTGTTTTTAATGTTCTTTTTAGTTACTACATTCTATCCCTACTTGCTTTTATTCTATTTTCTATCTACATTTTATTATTTTGCTATATCATAATCATGTAAAGCACTTTGTATTGTCTTGTACTGAATTGTGCTATATAAATAAATTTTGCCTTGCCTTGCCTTGCCTTGGTGTTGGTGGGGGGTGAATGGGAGAGCAGGACACACCCCTGACACGCCCATCCCTATGTTCAGGATGAGGGTTGATGACGTGTGCCTACCCATCTGGATGATCTGTGGTTTATTTCTGAGAAAATCCACCTGCAGAGTGCAGCTCCCAGACCCATCACCCAGTTTATTCACCAGGTTATGTGGAATAACAGCGTTAAAGGCGGAAATGAAGCCTACAAACAGCATCCTGACATAGATGTTTTCTTCTCCACCTGGGTCCTTGCTGTTAAAAGTGCATCTTCTGTTTGACCAATTTGCTCTGAATGCACATTGGTCACCGGGAAGAGCAGTTCTGATGTGTGGTTGGAAGAGTCTTTGAAAACATTTGGTGACGATTAGGATGAAGGCAATCGTCATTCAGACTAATTGTACTCTTCATTGTTGATATCAATGGATAAAGGAATGTAAAAACCGGCCTGTGCGCCACTACCAGTCATGAGTTTTCATGATTGTCTTTCATCTCTCGGGTTATTTTCCTAACATTTGTCAGTCTCACGTTCAAATCAACTCAAAGCCTTCAGGGTTCAATGTCAAGAGCAAGGTAGGAAGAACATTTTTAATAGAAACTGAGGAAAGAAGAGGTGTGTCAAAAAAGGAAAAAAAAAAGTTTTAAGGGGACCCTTTTGTGTGAAACACCTCTGAGTCATAATGGGTTTTGTTTTAATGGTCGGTTTTTGAAAGAGTTTGGGCTGCGTCCAAAATTTAACAAGAGCTGATGCGGAAGAGGCAGATGGTTGCTCTTGGGCCCTGTGTCTTTCTTTCTATCTATCCATTTTATCTCTTTAGTCCTTTGTTTTACACACTGTTGACACAGTTAAATTCTTTGCTTAGTATCTGCCGCTGAAGATTTGTGATGATGTTTAGCGGTGCTTCGTGACAGGTCAACTTGTCTTTTGGGCCAAAAAGACAAGTTGTCTTTGAGACCTTTAAAGATTTGTAGCCAAAGTGATGTCTTTTCCAAGCCTTAGATTGTGCGTGTGGGTCTGGTTTGTTCCCTTTTGGTTTTCTGGAACATCTTTGAGCCTTAAGCTGAATTCAGGAAAAAACACATGAGAACTGTCACATCGCTAATGACTTTATTGCTTTTTTTTTATCCCTTATCTTAAAATGACTGAATGATCGTTCCCAAATTAAAAAAAATTGGCACATCAGACCACTTTGACAAACCCTGATGCCAAGAATATTAGCTCACTTCAATGAAATTTAACATTTATATATTTTCCGAATGAATATGGATATGTGGCAATACTGCTTTTGTAAAGAAAAACTGCGAAATATAAGTTTGATTTTGGTCAAGGTACTTCACATTTAGTCATCATGATTAATAACTGTTGCATCCTGAGTTTGAAAAAGTTAACTTGTGTGTTTACACGTCTTAGGAAGGGCTTATGTTAAAACAGAAATAAAAAAAGTTTTATATGGGTGCAGAAGCTGTATTGAGTCTGATAAACGTTCTGGAGTGAATGTCTTTATCCGTCCATGACTGTGCACAATCAAGAAATTTGACTATGGATACCGTGCAGTAGGGTAAAGAAAAAGAAAGGGTCTGAATTTGAGGAAATAAAGTGGATTTTGTGTTGCATCCACTCCTGCTGTGTCTATCAAATAATCCTGATTGATTTTTTAGATTTTTTTAAGGTATCTGTTCACAGTCACTGTCGGTGACTACATATAGCTTGAGCAAGGTTATTTTGCTGTTAAATCTTCATTGTTGTTTTTCTCCCATATTATAAGATCATGTGATCTATGATTTAAAGTTAAATGCTCTGTATTCAGACTATGAGTGTTCCAAGTCATTGAACGTTTAAGCATAAAAGGTGAAAAATATACAAAAAAAGGTCTAAAAATTACTTTACAGAAAGTTATATCCAAAGTTTTTGACCGTTCATCTCCAGAGATTCTTTGCTCTTTGCACACTTTAATTACCGAGCTTAATTTATTGAGTTTGTCATGAACAATCTGCTAGGTTTCCTTAGATAGGAAACTTTTTACCACCCTGTCTGTAGGATTTGATTGAATCTGACTTTGTAAATTGCCTTGAGACGATGCGTGTTGTGAATTGCCGCTATATAAATATAATTGAATAGAAAATAAATTGAATTACACTAACGAGATCGAAATTTCACATGCGCAAATTTCGCCAATTGGTTGGCTGGAGGAAGGCAAGCAATTGTCGCCAAGTCACATAGGAAATGACCGGAGAGTGATCGGTGTCACTTCACTTGTGTCGAGCCTTTAAGTCTACAAGTAGTCTTTAACTGTTTTTCTCTCTGTTTTTGGTTCATTAGTCTTACTTTATTTTATTTTATTTGGTTCAAGAAGCTTTTGCTCTGATTATCATCAGTTGGGGCAATTCCTATATCTTATAGTCTTTAATGAGCTATTGAATTTCCATATTGATTCCCTCCATAAATGTCAAAATAACGCAAAAATGCAACATCGCTTCAGTGAAATAAACCAAATAAAGAGCTTCAAGTCTCTATAAACTCCAGGAAAACATAAAATAGTCAAATTTCTCTACTTTTACATAAAAAAATGTCCCTTATTAAGTCAGTTCGGTGTGTACAGATCACACTGGGGTGTAACCAGTGCTACAACAGTAAAATGTGCAACGCAAGAGATGAAACTGTCAGTTGTCAGTAAAATAAACCTGACAGCACGACACTCACAACACATGACATCTGGTCTTTTCCTCCATACCTCAGTCTCTCATGCAGAGCTGAACAAAGTGCACTTACATTATGCTTGATTTTCCTGGCCTCTAAAAACATTTGCTGTAATGGTTAATGATAATACACGGTGACGTTTTATACCTTATTTGACTTGTGACTGCATCACTGTTGTTTTAGTGTGGAGAGACCTCAGCCTGTACAGAGACTGCAGTGAATCTGAACCATATGAAGCTCCGGGTCCTCAGGGAGAAGAATGTAAATTGTTAAGTATTTGCTAAAATAATATTCGGCTCTGGAGCTACATGCTCTCTGTGTCTTTGTCCTTCTCTCTCTCTATGCTTTTGATCCACTCATTTGAATAAATTCATATAAAATAAAATAGGTGCAGTTGTTGTGCTGTCAATTGAGTTTTTGCACCTGCTGTGTTAAATAAAAAGTAAGTTTGCTTATTGTGATACTAGTCAGGTGTGCAGGGGAGTGAAGACCTAAACTAACAAAAATAAACAACCCATAGAAAATAATGTAGGAAGGGAGACGGTCCAAACTAGTTTATATAAAACAGGACTGAATGAAACTGTAATAAACACATAAATACAATGAAAAGAACAAAAAAAAAGACTCTTGCATTCATTTATGTAGAACGAAAAATCACCTTTTCTGTGTTAAATTTTAAGCCATGGTGCTAAAATGCATGGCTAAATTGCTTATAGCTTGGAGTCAGATGGGCTTGCAAAACTATTTATACATCTTTAACTTTTTACATAAAAAATGACAACCAAAGATTTCAAATAATTTTTTAATTGGGAATATTTCTAGATAAAAATCTAGCAATTGTGGTGTGCATTTGTATGCAGCTACATTTACACCATTTGCCTCAATTTGAGCTGAAACTCTTTGGAGGTATGACTCTATTAGGTCTGTAGATCCTGAGGCTGAACTTTTTGGCAGTTTGTCTTTAGAAAACAAAGCTAAGTCTCATTTGTTTGAGAGAACCTGGGAACATTAATTTCAAAGACTTGCCACAGACTCCCAACTTAATAGAGGTCTGGTCTTTGACTAGACCATTTTAACACACCATACACACTGATTATTACAGCTCATGCTGTTTATTTAATGTCATTGTGCCGTGGGAAGGGGAACCTCTGCTCCTGTCACAAGTCTTTTGCGGGTTTTCTAGACGGCTCAAACCGTCGTTCCCTGAACTCGGTCCGCAGGTGGTGAAGGAAAACAATCCCATAGCTTGGTGCTGCCACCAGCATCTGTCACTGTGGAAATGGAGTCTTCAGGTTGATGTTCATTGTCAGTTTTCTGCAAAACATAGCTTTGTGCAGTCTCATGGCTATACTGTGCTGATTTTGTTCGCTTTAATTTAATAGTAAATAGGACCACATCTATCCAACGACTTTTACCCAAATGCAGACTTTGGTGCATTAAAATCTGATTAGAATTAATTGATTAAAATTGGCTCAATATAATCTAATTTGTTTATTGAAAATTATATTCGTTAGAGCAGGTAAAGAAAACTGTATATTTGGGCTGTGTTATTTATTTTTCTGGCCCTCAAGTGTTTTTGATTTGACAATTTTGGCCCACGGGCCAAAAAGATTGGACACCCCTGCTGTAAACAAAAGCTTTGTAAGGGTGAATGATTAATGGCTGCCATGTCAACAGATTCTCCCACCTGAGCTGCGGATCTCTGCAGCTCTTCCAGAGCTCCCAGGGGCTCTTGTTGCCAGGTTGCCAGTTTAGGTGGGTGACCACGTATTGGTAGGTTTTGCAATTTTGTTCCACACTTCACAGGTTTTCATGTAAAAAACATACATACAAAACATACAAAAAACATACAAAACTAATGTATACCATTAAAGTTGGTGGTAACATGACAAAGTGTGGAAAGATTTTGGAAGAAATATGAATAATTTTTCAAAGGCACGTTATGAAGAAGATGTGACAGTATTTGCTCAGGTTTTAAACCTCCAATGTTTGGAGTCCAGCTAAAAAAAAAAACTTACACAGGAAAACTTAAAGTAGAGTGGAAAGTAGCTATTCATTAGGGTCGCGTTAAGTGCCACACATTCGGCCACACAAAGACTTTACACTTTCTAGCTTCAAACAACTTAGCAGGTTTTTAGGTAAAAAAATGTGGTCTCACTTTGTTTAATGTGCTGCTAATTAAAAGTCTGCAGTCGAGGGAAGATTCAGCAATGTTCCCTCGTCCATGACATCATCTCATCTCATCACATTGACCTCGCAGCGTTCATGCTATAAGTGAACACTCCTGACAAACAGTTGGCTCCCTGCAGCAGTCTTTGAAATGGGACTCTGTGATTTGACGTTGGCGATATCCTTGTCAGTAACTCTGGATTAACAAAGGCTTAAGGTTTTGTTCCACTAACATGGAAAGCAGAGCGCGTGCATAACGGATGTTATCATAAACATCTCTGCTATAGGATGTCAGCCCACAATGTGGTTCAGGTTTACATGTGAAGACTCATGGCTGAACAGTTTGATTGGGTTCATAAAGACTTTATCACAGAAATCTGGGTAAGCTGTTTGTTCTTTCAGCCTCATTGTTTCACAGTAAAAAAGCAGGATGGACAATCTTATCTGATCAAACTCAAAATAGAGCATTTCCAATAACAAATACAAAGAAATTGCTTTACTGATTACAATTTCGTTATTTAATTATAAAGCAGTATTTACCCAACTACAGGTTTCTTCTGTTCTTGCTTTCCTCTTACATTTAAGAACTTTATATATTAGACAAAGGTAACCGTCGTACACTAAATGCATGTTTTCAAACAGCATTTTTGTAGAAGTTACATGAAGAAATTGTAATTTTCAGTAGAAAGTTGTAGTTATTATAACATTAAAGAAAAATGTCTATAATTTTCTAAACGAAACAACTTTTTTCTCAAAGCAAATATTGTTGAGTGTGAATATGCAGGCTGTGTCATGGGAATGTACTGTATTTTGTAATGATGTTTCTGTATGAACTGCCTTCAGTGTATATAGAGGGATTAGTTCAGTTCAGGTTGTGCTTTATTCAACTTTACCTTTTCATTATTACACTGATACAGATAAATGTCACAAATAATATGTTACTTTAATGGGTCTGGCTCTTGGTTTTTATATGTTCTAGTCTGTAATATTTAATTTTACATTACTAATTATTAACAATGGTTCTTGGATTTTATTACCAATAAGTAAAAACTTTTCATCTTCTACCACACTTAGTTTTATATTTTGAGACCAAGTTTCAGCATAAAATCTGATTTTCTGGTTTATTGCCCTGTTTAATGAAGACGTAAAACATAACATGCTATTTTCTCCAATCACAGGATATGTGAGGTACTGTTCTGTATATAAACTGCTTGTCTTGCAAAGTGCCTTGAGAAATTTGTTGTGTATTGACACTACATGGTAAATGGTAAATGGTAAATGGCTTGTACTTGTATAGCGCTTTAACTAGTCTTGACGACCTCCAAAGCGCTTTACACTACAGTTCAGTCATTCACCCATTCACACACACATTCACATCCTGACGGTGGTGAGCTATGTTAGTAGCCACAGCTGCCCTGGGGCAGACTGACAGAGGTGAGGCTGCCATGCACCGGCGCCACCGGTCCCTCTGACCACCGCCAGCAGGCAATGTGGGTTAAGTGTCTTGCCCAAGGACACAACGACAGACACAGACAGAGCAGGGAATCGAACCGGCAACCCGCCAATTGCAAGACAGACTCCCTAACCTCTGTGCCACATCGCCCCATACATAAACTGATATAACAATTTTTAATTATTATTTTATTAGGAAACAAATCAACCCAAACATTAAAAAAAATCCTTGATAACTTATGTATTAATCATGATTGACCACATATTTGGATCAATTGCACCGGTCTCACCTTGATTAATACCAGATATGCAAGAATTAAATTACACAGGACCTGTATGACATCATGAACTAGGCTAAATTAAAAATAGAAATCACCACAGCATTCCTTGTTCTAAAGAAAATAAAAAAACAGATAAGAAACAAAGGGTCTTCTATTTGTCTAGTAACAGTTACCAACCCATTTCTGAGGATGTCGGACTGCATCAAAATGCAGCGAGATCCACTGACCACAAATTAAGAAAACGTGGAACAGTCTGACCCTTCCCAGGAGCCAAATAAAATTACTTCAGGAGTGCATTGAAGACTCATCCAGAACAACATTTACAGCACTGCCAGTTTTATTTGCCTTAGTTATGGTCAGTGTTCATGATTTATTGATAAGAAACAAAACTGTGCTAAAATGGCATTTATAAAGGAGTTCAAGGGCTAAAACCACTGCTGACAAACAGCTCAAAGACACTGTATGTCAGAAACTGCTTAAACTCCTGATTATATCTAAAATAGTTACACTAGACAGCCAGCTGGCTGTGAATTTTAAATGACAAGGATAATTAAGGCAGGGAAATATGAGTAGAACAGTTAAACAACAAACTACAGCCAGAGCACCTTAAAGCAATTGTCTTTTTTTAGACAAAACTTTGTAAACGTGAAGATCATTGATGGCTATGAAAATTATCTGCTTACACAGCATTACCAGCCGTCTGAAGTTTTATAGGCATCACATGGTGTGGTTGCTTAATGGTATATATCCACGTTGTATGCCTATGCAAGAAAAGACCAGTTGATTATTATAAAATAAGGCTTTATACTTTAAGTGTCCATCCAGATAGTGTTTGAACAGTCATTTTTGAGCCTAAAACTTTTTTGAGCCTAAAACTAACCCTCTCAGGATGCGATGAGCAGCTATAAACAGACGTGGCGCCGTCTACCGGCAGCACCGCAGAATTATAAGAACGCAATATGGCGACTAGTAAATCAAAATTAAATAATGCCAGACTGAGCCTGACCCCTCTGAAGTGCATTGCGGTAAAGCAGCAGCTCGGCGTGATCGAAAAGCAGCCATCATGAATTAAATAAACTGATCTACAGCAACTCTAAGAGCCTCATATCAGGATATCACAGAGAAATTAATTACTCATTCATAAACGGCAAAACAATAACTAATATGCCAACAGGACGTAATAAGCTTACACAAAAACTTTGTATGCAACCAGAGTGAGTTACTGACACATACATTTAAAAATGTGAAATAACGTGGCTATGCACCTTTAAGGCTTGGTGGGTTTATAGTGAAATTGACTTTGATGTACAGATGTTACAGTGCAGGAACCAAAGGGTATGTGATGGATCCGACGTCCTTAAGGTTTTAGTTGTCCTACACAGAATACATTATGGGATGATCATCATATTTTAATGGCATTAAGACGTCACGCCACGCAATGGTCTCTACGCTGCCGAGTGGCTTCCCACAACTGGCATCAGCTGGACTCCAGGTTTACTGCTTCTGGTCTGGGCCGCCATTAAACCCTAGTCAGAGTGAGATGACTATGTTTGGAGTGGTACTGTAAGCGAGAAGCCTGGACTGGCGTCATGGAAATGGTGTCGAATCATGTTCAGGAATGAATCTCGGTTTGGTTTTACCATGGTTTGTAGTCATGACAATCACGGACATGATGACAGAGGGGAAAAAAGGTAAAACCCTGCCAGGGTTGTGGAGAGAAAACCTGATGATTTACATGATCAACAACAACCGCCTCATTTCATTTCCACAATCCACCTTTTGCAGATCAAGTTAGTTATCATAGGTCCATCCTCCACACATTTTAGATTTAAAGTTAGTGTTCCTTTAAGACTCGGTGGGAATCCCAACAAACTCCTCATGAATCACTATAACCACAGCAAGACAAGAATAACACGATTAGCTTAAGCAGTGATGGAGGTGGTACACATGGACCTTTCCCACAGAGCGGTGAGGTCATGGTGTTTGGCCTGAGGTTTGCTGAGACCTCTGGAGATAATGGAGCCTTATCTCTGAAGACATAACGAAAACGTCAAGCCTCCGCTGACTCGTCGGCTCTGCAAATACAAGTCAGAAAACGGACTAATATGGAACAAGTCTACAGAGATGGGCGGCTAGATGTTTTAATCGATATCCAACAGCTGGATTTGATTAGAGTGACTCAGTTTGTGTTAAATTTATATGAATAGTTAAGCATTTGTAGTAAAGTTGTTTAGTTTATTTATTTGTATAACAGTCTAATGCATTAAAAACTGAGAAATCAATATAATATTTGACATATCAATTGTAAAGCATCTCCCCAAAACCCCTTTATTAGATGTTAAACCAGACTTTCCACCTACTGAAGCGATTCTGCAATCGTGTATGATTGATGGCACGGCTCAGCAGACAGCTCTGATAGTCTATAAAAAGATTGCAGTAACTTAATTGGGGTTTTTTGTTTCTCTCTCTCAATCTTGTGTCTAAGAAAGGGCACTATTCATAGTTTTAGCATCTAGGTCACAGTTTCAGCTGCCAAAATGTGTCATTGTTTATATCAGAGCTGCCCGATTGTTTCTGACTCTATGTATGGTCTCGAGGACAGGACTCACCGCAGGCGTTCACAGAAAACAGAGCTCACAAACTCAGCTGCCAGAGTCTGAGTGGCAGCTCACCCCGACTGCCTCCCTCTGCTGTTCTCCTCCGGACTCTTTTGTTTTCCCTGTCCTTCGTAAACTGATTAAGCTCTCCTGTTGCGTTTTGGACGCGATTCAAGCGCCGAACAGTCATGGCTCTGGCATGCGCTGGCAACACATACGTTGGACAGACCCAGCTCAGGCTCGCACGTGCGTTTGTGCAGAGGAAAGGCCAGTTTTGCTGCGTTCTTGCGTTTTTTTTTCGAGTCTAGATTATCGAGTGGAAAGAGATAAGAGTAATTGCAACATTAAAGTATCGGTTTTGTTCGTTACGCTAAGTCTTTATGTCCCCTGAGTAAAAACTGTCAACTTTTGAAAAATTACAGCAGATAGTCCAAATTTTCCATCTGTATTGGTAATTTTGTTGTCTGTCTGCAGATCTGCCACGCATCAAGCTGTTCTTCATTTATCCATGTTCACTGAGAATAGCAACCACTCACTTCCAGAATGATTATTGTTCCTACCTGAAAAAAAGTACGGTAGACATGTACACCTGTTTAATGCACTCTAACAGACTTAATGTTTTATTTCACATCACGCTTTCCCGTCTCCAATCTGGAATTTTCTTACATTACTTTGCATAGTTCTGGTCAATTAAATGTTTTAAGATGTTTGGTTAACCGTGACATGTTATTTTGTAAAAGTAATTTGGTACTGGATAATCCTGAAGTGGAAGACAACAGGGTTTTCTTAAGTTTCAAACAAAAATTTGAAAAGTGTAGCATCTATTTGAAATCAGCCCACTGATTCAGTACTTTTCAGAACCCCCATTAGCTACAAACATTTTAGAGTATGTCAATACCTGCTTTGCAGATCTGGAAATTTTTTGCCTATTTTTCTTTACAGATAGCTCAAGCTCAGCCAAGTTGGACTAAGAATGTCTCTGGACCTCAGTTATTAAATGTATGTTTCCCTGTCACATTTGGTCTGCTTTAAAAGGACCAGAGTTTGTTTCCCCCCCTTGGTCTGGACCTTTTTATGCAAACTACCAGATCAAGACCCACTTTTTGAAACCGCTCTAGTCATTTCTTTCCAATGTGAGAAACGATCGTCACACGCGTGGCTCTTTGACGAGGCCATTCCTACACATGAATATGCATTCTATGGCAGCTAAGATGGTGTCTTTAGGGTTTTTGCCCTACTGGAAGGTGACCCTCAGCCTCAGTCTTAAGTCTTTTGCTGCCTCTAACAGGTCTTCCTCCAGGTTTCCCCTCAGTTAAGCTTCAATCTTCTTCCAGTAAACTCTAACCAGTTTTTCTGCCCACAGTGAAGAATAGTATTACCTCAACATGATACTGCCACCACCATGTTTCCCCATGAGGTTAGTGATTTGGTTCATTGTGATATTTAACATTAAATATAATTAATTTTTTTCATTGCCTTGTGTTAAACTATCTTTAAAATTTAATCCATAATTGTTTTCCACAAGGTGATGATATTTTCTATGAACTTTAAATCTCTCTATTGGCATATCTGAAATGTAATACAAAACACTGTTTGTCTGATAGCTTTTATTAAAAAATGTGCACAAAAGATTTATCAGAACTAATGCTATAGTATGTATAATTTTCATGAATGCCATAGTGTGAAGTTAATACCGCCATACATAAAAACTTTAGGAATAGAAATATTGCCCCATATTTTTATATCCAAAGAACACAAGTACAGCAATTTATTTACAACAAACTTTTGAGAATGAAAATAAATATTTGCATAAGAGTTGCATAATGATGGGAAAATAATACATTTCTGGTATATTGTAAAGGGAAAAGATAGATTTGTTTTTACATTAAAGTTGCATTTAAGAGTTAAAATGTCAATTGATTAATATTGAGGTATACTGAGGACTGAATCTAATAATAATGTTCATTGAAAAAGTGTTTTTTTCCATGTCCAAGAATTAAAACATTTCGGGACCACAGAGGGCTCAGTCAATGTGTACTTACCCATGCTTTAGGGCTGACAAATAGATTAAGATGAAATACTTGTAACAAAATGGCTAAAAGCTGACCTCAAATCACAGTTGTCGCTCTAGCCTCCACCGGGGCAGCTTGCTCTGATACAAGCTGCACTGAAAGCCTCTTAAAAATTTTAGTGTACTGTCAGCAGTTAAAACTGTGCTCCTTTCAAAGGTTAGCTCCTGTGTTGTCTTCATCACAGAAGTTTATGCAGCAAAACAGAAATGGCTAAACAGATCAATGCCAACCATACTGTGCTGTGCATATTTAACCTGTGAAAGCTCAGCTGTCTGGTTTAGGTTTGCTGTGAGAGACAATGCAGCTGGATAGCATCACGGGAGTCCGACCCGTCGGGTTTGCCACCTGTCCTCTGCAGCCGTGGGATTTGGCTGACATTACTCATATAGATAACAAACTGACTGATGGAGGTTGCACTGTTAGTGTGAGTTTATACAGTCAGCAGTTAGTCAGTCACCTGATTAACTTGTTGAAACTGTTTTCTGTCTTACTTCGGCTCTCAATAATAACGCCCAGTTGTGCCATAAACCATTTTTTTGTCTAACTACTTCATGCCGCATATGGCCTCAGCAAGACAAGGTCTAAACCCATCGTTAAAATATTTTGTGATCCAAATGTATTAAATAAATATTTGCCTCAGAGATCTTCACACAGTACTCCATAATTGCAAAGTGAAAACGTTGTATGTCAAGGCACCCAAAACTAAACTTCGACTCCTGCTTCCACTGTTCATGCTTCAAATTTTTCCACAGCTTGATCGGAGACTATCTAGGAAAAACATTTAGTTGGCTTAATATGATTTGAAATGAAACACAATTGTTCATAAAAGATCTGCCAATTGACAGTGTATCTCATCTTGTGAAAGCTCCCCTGAGGCTGGATTGTGTCAAAGCACTAATGAATAGGATTTTAAAAACTAGTAGTATTGAACATCTGGAAAAGTACCCTGGTCTCCAAAAGTGGTAAAAGTTTGGAACTGTCAACATAAGTGAAGATAGGCATTGTTCAGAGAGGTGATAAAAAACCCCAACAGTCACTAAGCTGGAGGATCCAGTGTTCCCTTTTGGAGATGCACACATCCAGAATATTAACTATATAACTGTCACCAATCCACTCCACCAATCAGGCCTTTAAGGTAGAGTTACCAGATGGTCATAGTGTTCACTCTTGAAATTTACTAAATTCTCTGGTCTGGTGAAACAAACTTTTCCTGGCTGGAGAAATGACTGGTGATACCCCTGCTAAGACCATCCTTACTGTCAAGCATGGTTGTGGCAGTATCATGATGTGGGGATGTCACTCAGTCTCAGGAGCTGAGAAACTAATCTGTACATAAAGTAACCCGACAGGCAGAGACAGAGATTCTGCCACAAAAAAAACATAACAATAATAACCAGCTACAGGGTGCTTTACACCTTAGACTAAGGCTGAATAATTATATTCCAACTCAGCAAAGACCCAAAGAGTGGCTTCAGAAGGAGTCTGTGGATAACCAAAGGTCAACACGCACCCAGAGTCTGGATTTAAATCCTAATCAACATCTCCAGAAAGAGCCAAAAACTTTCTGTTTACACATTTTCCACATCCAACCTTCCTGACAGGATCTGCAGAGAGGAATTGTTTGATCTATCCAATAACATGTGAGCCCAGCTGGCACAAGTATACCAAGTAGACCGCATGGGTGTTATTGCTGCCAAAGGTGCTTCAATAAAGTATGGAGCAAAGGATGTGGATAATAAAGCACATGCCATTTATAACTTTCAAAAAAAAAAATTTCACTTTGTCCCTATGGGGAATGCTTTTGAAAAAATAATTTATTCAATCCATTCTGGAATTAGGCAGTAACATTAAAATGTGGGGAAAGTGAAGTACCATGAATATATGGATGCAATGTATCCGCTCAATGGTTGATGTGTTCCACAACTTGTCAAGACTTACCACAAGCACCAAAACACTTTGATCACACAAATACAGATGTTTGTACACAAGTAATGTGCACATTTCCTAAAAAGGACTTTATTTATTCAGTATTTGTTCTAAATAATTATCACTTTGCTGTGGCCTAAAACTAACATCTGTATGTTTGAAATTGTAATGCATAGATGTTTGAAGGGATGTTAAACCATTTGATCTTAGAGTATTTTCTTGTGATTTCACTTTGTTTGCCTTCAAGACCTGCTGTTTTCTAAAACATATACCTGGTACATCGCAACAGGATTCACAAAGTTAGAAGTAATTTAAAGAAAGATAAAATGTCTTTTAAAACTAATCAAGTGTTACTGCTCTGAGAACAAGCATGGTTACAATGTGCTAACATTTATTTTCAATACAGGGATAAGGTATGGTTTAAAGCAGTAACACAAACTAAGATGTATTTCTACAGTTCATACCAAACCAATGAGATCAGTTTTCTACCCAAAGCTTTTAAGGACGGAATCATAAATTATAACTGTGTGATAGATTTGTGAAAACACTATCTATGATGTGAGCACCTTGATGCTGAAATATTTATTAAGTATAAAGCCTTAAAACAATAATTAAAGAAGAGTATTTTAACAAAGACTGATGTAATTCCCCTCTGGACTGCGGCTGAACAATTAGACAAAATTGACAGCAGAATAATCCTTGTGTGTCTGTGCGCGCGCAAGTGCTGAGGTCTACTCCATTTATATACTGTCTGTATATGGGCTCCATAAGTGTTTTCCTTAATGCACAGAGCTAAAGCCTAAAATTAGGTAAATACAAGATTTAAATTAATGCCAAAGAATAACATATCAGTCAATTTTGTTCCAGCACATTGTAAAGTTGCTTCTATTAAAGAAAGCAATTTTAGCAATGCTTTCTTTTTTTTTTTTTTTTACAAAATGACCACATCTGCATTTCGTTCTCATCAGCTGTATGTTTATTATAGAAAATTAGTAGAATTCAAAAATGTGTGACTTTCCAATGCAAGATTTAACCAAAATACAAAGTTTGGTGTCATATGGGGATATAAAGGTGGTAAAAGCAAATGTAACCAAGAAAGGCTGACAAAGATCAGAGCATTAAGTGATTTGTTAGGTTTAGTAAACATGATGCTGGACAACAGACTTAACAGATTCTGATGCAGATTCTGAAGCATTTTCATCCAGTCGGACAGACATTTAACTTGAGAAATACTACAGCTTCAACAGATGTACAATGGAGCTTTGTTGGAAAGGAGCATCCAACAAAATAAACTGTATGGAGTTCAGGTTTATGTGTTTGAGCAAAAAATGATGGCTAAGGTGATCCATACATACGCTTTGACAGAGGCTAAAGTGAAGCAGAGACTGAAGTTGTGATGCAGATCATGATTGTCTTCAGAACTTCAGTACCTCAAACTGGTACGATTTCAATTCATATTCAATTTTGCTATGTTTTTATTTTATAAATTCTTACGTATGTGTGCCCCTTGTAAATATCATATCATGTTGCTGTTGTTTCATTTTTGTTACATACCATCAAAAGCATTAAGAGATTTAAAAAAATTATATCATGCTTTTTTTTAAGCCTTCTAGAGTCAACTATAGGCATATAAATGATGCCTTTGGCACTACAGAGTATTAATTTGTTAGAAAATATTAGTTGTTTTCTGGTGCTATATTTCCATAACCTGGCCAGCCAGATTGATAATGTGTAGCACTCTAGTTCTTCACATTATCAATCTGGTACTGCTCCTATTGAATCTGTTTGGGGAAAGGAGGGACATTCAGCAGAACTCCTTGAGCTGATTGGCCGAAGCAACGCCTAGTGCCCGCCTACCAAAGGTTGGTTTTCGCCAATCACGATATCAAATTAAAACGTAAGCAGCACGCATCATGAGAAACCACAAGAAGGTACGCATGTGTCCAAAGATTGCAGTTTGTTTTGGTTTGGCTGTGGGATCAACCGCTCTTCCTTTCGCCACACTGATATGTCCCGCCTTAAACCTCAATACTGCAACGTGATTGGCTCATTGAACCGTTTTTGATTCAGCCACAAACGATTGAAGCGGGAGCGGTTCAAGATGGATTCTTGTGTGTTTGTGAACGCACAAATACCGCAAGAACTAATCTTGCACGCAAGGTGATTATATATCCAGCCTGGAAGAAAAATGCTTCCTTTCGCTGCAACTCCACTTCTCCTCATGTGGGGTCACCCTAGAGCTGCTGCAGCATGGTATTAAGAAAAGAGCAGTTTCTGTCACTGTGGAGATTAGGTGCTAAAAGAGCCAATTTGTCTGAACTCTGAGCAGAAATGATGGCGCTCTGCCTCACATCAACGGTCGTTGGGCGTTTACTGGACAGGGGCGGTCAAGCTAGTTACTTTCTGGAGAGAGCAGGTAATCAACGCTTTACATAGATCAATAACGGACCACTTATTTTCCAGCACATTCGTGAGTTTTACTCAGACATGCATCACGCAAAATACCACTTTGACTATGATTTTGGTGAAAGAAAAGCATCATAACATAGTTAAAAGCTCAAAAAGTAAATTTTCCATGAAATAGGCCCTTATATAGATACAAACATGCTTCAAAGTGTGTGAGCAGAGTGGAGGACTTAATTTTGTGACTTGTGCAGAACTGAATTGGGTGTTGGGTTCTCTAAAACACACCCTACTTTTCATGTTGCTGTTAAAAACATACCTTTAATCCTCTTTGACATGCAATCATGATGGAGCAAGCTGGTTCAATTGGACAACAGCTGGTCTGTTTGCCTTGTGGTCATTCGTGTTAGTTGTTGCAGATGCTCAGAAATATAGTTGGTACATGCATTTATGATCTACTGTGTTTGTACCTTAAACAGTTAACGAAGCACCACCAATCATTTCAACACCTGCAGGGAGCAACTGATTACTGCCTATCACATGTCAGTGTCTCCCTCATCTTACCAGCAATGGGGCACTTTTGAGAGCAATTGACTAGATCTCATTGTGCATATTTTTAGCACCCAAACTGAAGAGAGACAAGTGAGAAACAAGTCTCAGAACATGGAGCGAAACCTGTAGGACAATAGACTGACAAATGCAGCAGAGGCTGCATCAAGCTTTGCTTGCACTAATTTGGTGTTGTACATCAACATCGGAACAGGCAAGATGATAGATGAGGCTCTTCGCTAATCTGAAGCCTTTCATGACTTGGGCTGGAAAATGAGAGGATTTCCGTCTAGTAATCGTCTCCATCTGGTCTTGATTATTTTTTTTGTGTGTGTGTGTGTTGACAGATGTACTCATCTATATCTGCTCAAGTTGGTTATTTTAACCCAAACAAGAAGATGAATGATCTCAGACTGCGTTACGGGGCCTTTTGCTGGAACAAAACAAGGTCTATGTAACAGATTGAGTGTTGAGGTTGTTTTGGGTAATTAACTTAATGTTTTTTCTATGGAATATATACAGCTGTGAAAAAAACACTTGTATGTTCTCTAAAATATTTAGATATACGTATATTTAATGTCAATTTTAATGTAGATTAATAGAAGGAAAATGTGGTGGACCGAGGTAAAAATGCATGAGGAGTCACAGGAAATTATTCAAAAGTTGGGTTTTTTATTTTTAACCCAAAAGCCAAAAGTACAAAAATGGTGGGTTCCAGAGTCATAAAAGAGGTCAAAAAAGAAAAACAAACTTTAACTGAAGCAAACTGTGCCCAAACTAACTGACTGCACAACCAAACATAACTGACCTTCAAAGAAATGACACACAAGGGTATATATACACTGGCTGATCAGACCAATAACACAATAGGGGTAATTAAAAGCAAACAAACAATCACAAATGACAAAACAAAGCAGTACAGTTAGGTTTAGCAATAAACTAATCTAAGAACAATGAAAAACACACAACCTCTAAATACAAACCCTAAGTGAAATACAAAACAAAGAAAGAAAAATACAAATTCCCCTTCCAGCAAAAGCAGGTGGAACAGTCCAATTTCCCCTCCCTGGTATTTAGTTGATCTCAGCCCTGGCAGCCATCTTTTGTCTGGCCAAACTCCCAGGCACCATGGAAGGTAAGAAATAAAGATTAGTAACAAAAACACAAAAAAGATATGGATAATTGACTAAATGTGCGCGCTTAGAAATAGAACACATGTAATTAAACTAAGAATAAAGTTTTATTGCAAACTGAAGTGTGTATATACTGATTGGTAAATGAAAATTGCATGTGTGGTACAGACTTCTAAGGTGTGGTCATGGGTTTGGCCATCACAGAAAACAATAACCTTTAAAACATATTTGAAAATGTAATGTCCATCCATCCGTCCATCCATCCGTCCATCCATCCGTCCATCCATCCGTCCATCCATCCATCCATCCATCCATCCATCCATCCATCCATCCATCCATCCATCCATCCATCCATCCATCCAGATAAGCATCCTTCTGCTTATCTGAGATCGAGTTGGAGGGCAACAGGTCCAGGAGAGAAACCCAGACATCCCTCTCCCCACCTCATTCTGGGAATCCTACGGTGTTTCTACGCCAGATGGGATGTATATTCCCTCAAGTGTGTTCGGGGTCCTCCTAGTGGTACGCGTTCTGAAAACCCCCAAAGGGAGGTGCTCAGTAGGCATCCTGATCAGATTCCCAAACCACCTTCTTTCGATGCAGAGCAGCATTGGCTCTACTTTGCATTTCCCGCAGATATCAGAGCTCTTCAGCCTATCTATAAGGCCGAGCCCGGCCACTCTCCAGAGAAGCCTAATTTTGGTCCGCTTCTATCTAGGATCTGATTATTTTGTAATGGAGATGTAATAGTAAATTGCAATTTCTATATTTTTAGAGCTCGTTAGCACCGTAAGGGATGTCACAAGGTTCCTATGCTAAAGTAGCTGCGAGTTAAAGCATACAGGCTCCTTTTCCTACCTCCTTCCTTTCTGACTGCACTATTCGGACAGCACTTATCATGGCGACTGCTGTCACACTTCCACTTTGGCTAAAAAGAGTCCCTACCCAATAGAGATATTTGGATGGAGCCAGAAAGATATTCGGATGGAGTTAGAAAGATTCCTGTAAATCCAGTGAGGAGCGGCTGATAATTAAAAGATGGGAAATCATGGGCCGAGTCTAGGCCCAGATGTCGATTTGGGTGGGTGACAGGGAACGGGTTCTACATGTAAGAAACCCTTCAAACATCTCACAGCTAAAAGTAAAGAGTTGGACAAACCTTCTTTAGAATAATGAGATGTGGTTTCAAGAAGAATCTCCCAAAACTTATTTCATCTAAAAGGCGTAAGACGAGATATTAAGGGACAGAGCATTCAACTTTTTCCTCATCTATAAAACACATTTCAGTATATTTATTTTGTCTAATGATTAAACAAGGGTAACTTTTTGTTGTTTAACTGCAATAAATCCTTTCATTTTCCACAGATGAAAATATCACAAATCCATCAATTTATAAACATTAAAAAAATAGATACTTTTTTCACATGACATGGTAATGTAGAAGTATTAAGCATCAGTTTAAATAGTTTCAAGGATGAATAACAGGAGTTTGAGCTGCATATACATCTGCGGCTGCCTCTCTTGCACCTGGAAAACAAAGTTTAATTTCAGCTCCATGTGTGAAGATGCAAGATTTTTTATCAGTGTCTGTTTGAGATAAGGACAACTTTTGACAATGTATGGAAGCTATTTTATGGCTTGTTACAAAGGTTGTTGGTGCTAAAGATGGTGGTCTGCTGGTGGAAATAGAAAGTTATCTCGGTCGAGTTCTTTTAAAAAAATGCAGTGCGGTGATTGGAGGTTTGCTAAAAGAAAAAGCAAACTTAATATGCAAACAACATAAAACGAAGAAAAAACATCCAATATAATAAATAAAACATCTAAATATAACACAGATGCTTCAGAATGTGCTCAGATGAGGCAGTTCTGGTGTGTTGGCATATGTGTGTAATTTCCATGTAAATCTGACATGAGGTAAAACACTGACCTCACTCTCCAGTTACTTTAGTCTGCCTAAAAGCTTTTAAAACACCCGAAAACAAGAGTGACACTGTGGAGTGAGGAAACTTTTCAGGAAACAAAGACAGTCTGGTTTCACTTTCCTGCATCTGAAACCCAACCTCTGACATCACAGAGAAGTGACCTTCTGATTTATGCTGAGCTCACAACCCCACTACAGAGCACGTGTTACTTTGACATTCCTGCACAATCATAAAGCTGACATTATCACAGTGGATGGAAAACTAACATTGCTGACCCCTCTCCCTCTCTCACACACAAAGTGATCTAACCTCTCAGGCTTCTCACTCTTTGCCGCACACCTCCTTATCCTGCTTGTTCTTGTATCCTTCATGTTTTCAGTCTCTTTCCCCCCCCCTCCTCGCTGCACACTGATGGATGGTCCGACCATATGTCACGGCACAGCAGTGTTTATGTAGAGCACTGCTCTTGATTTTGTGTTGTTTCAATCTTCCAGGGAGGCAAAGCTGCTCCCCATTGTGCTGGGGGTCTCCATGAGTCATGAGAAGGGGCCTGCAAATAATGAGAACCTCACTGAGTCAAGCTTTTTTTTGATATATAAAACATGTGTGGTTACAAACCACTGTTTGTGCTTAGACATTAGCATTTCTTTTTGCCTCTGTGTCTATTTAAATTACATTAGAAAGCAGTTTAAGGGCTAACATGATGCAATTCTGCCTAAATGTTTTTCATCCTATCTTCTATACTAATAGTTTAATCTATCAGTAAGGAGGTGAGATGCATGGAACTGGGTTACATGCGTCTGTGTAGCGAGCTGGCCAGACCCTACTAGTGGTGATTAGGGAGAAGCAAGCAGTTTGATCTAGTAACCCCTGACTAATATGGTGGCATATTAATGCCAAATCTCCAGATCAGTTCAAGCATAAATGAGATCCACACACACTCAAGAGAGCTAAACAAGGCAACCACACGCCTGGCAGTGTTGAGTAACTGTGCCTTTTAAACAACAAACAAAGAAAGACATGCTAGCCAGCTAGCGTTAGCTTACGTCAAGCTAATGGGTGGATCTTTCTTTTAAATCTGTGGCCAACTGACCACTGCCTGACAACAACACTAATAACTCAAAAAAACATCTAATCACTGAGTATAAATACTTTGATACATTCTTATTTGCTTATTTATCCCTTTTTTTTGTTAAACTGGGTCACAACCACCAAGCTCAGGGGGGACCAGGGGAACTTCCCCTCAAGGGTTGCAAACAAAAACTGTGCCAGTGTTGGGCAGATGCAGCCCCAGCACACAATGTAGATAGTAGCTACGTTTACATGGACAAAGGTAATCGGAATAAAGGGCCAATCGAAATAAAAAAGCGTCATGTAAACACACCTATCGGAATATTGTGATCGGATTAAGCTCAGTCGGGATGAAATTGTATTCCGAATGAGAGGCGTGGTTTCTGCCGATTGATAATCTGATCAGCATGCATGTAAACGCTTCTCAGGATCTAGTTATTCCAAATGTGGTAAACTGATCTCAGTGTGCATGTGCGCCCGACGTAAACGTGACGTATTTCTGTGTTGTTGAGTGGTGGAAATACGTCGGGAAGCAAAACTGTCGGGGCTCCCGTTGCAACCTTTCTATTCGAAACATTAAAAGAGCATAAAATTATCATTTATTCACTGACGTTTCGTTAATTAGAACCTCGTTGAAGTTACACGCAGCGTTTTCGGTTTCACAACAGGTGGTATCAATCAGGTAACTAAACTCAGTGTCCAATCAACCCCGAGTTAAGCATGCGCACAAGCATGAAAGAAGCCCTCATCAATGGAACGCAGATAACGTGATTCATTGAATTTGAATTTATATAGAATTTATTTCAGACACTCAGGTATACAATAAATGACAATATATGTCCTTGTAACATAAATGCAAAAACAAAAACAGAAAAAGGGTGTTTTGGCAGAAGCAATAAAATTATAATGCCCACCCTCCAAAACCAATTTACATTGGACTAGAAAGAAAAAAAACATGGCTACCAAAATATGAGGTTACCATTCTGTTGCCATGGCATTCACCATAGCGTGTTTAATTTGTGCCAACCTCACTTTATATTAATCATGTAGGCTATGTTTATACTTTAAGCTAAAGTAAAGGTGGCTTTATTTACGTGAAGAAATGTGCCGTAGCCCTAACAGTGTTGAGTGGGAAGAAATATATAATTGGAAACTAAAATATGTCAATGGAAAACTGGAGCTGGAAGTCCCAAAATTTGAAACAGAATAAATTATTCATTCTGTGCAGTACTCTTCTTAATCTTGAGGGTCTCTGACTATAGAACAATGTGACAGTAACATTCCTGACAGCGCGACAAACAGCTGCCTCTGAAAGATTTTCTGCATCACCTACGTTATTAAAAAGCTGTCGTTGGCATAAAAACGAAGTGCTGGACAAAGAAATTGTTCAGAACTGAGAGCGTCCTCTTGTTGTGTTTTTAATAGCAATGTGCGGACTGAGAATATTGAGATAAATCCTCGACAGCAGCGAAAAATATATCAATCCAGAAATGATAAGACATTTAATCGTGGTCTGATCAGCCTTTCCCGACAGATTTCTGTGGAGTATTTGCGCTCTAGCATACAGGCTCCTGCAGAAAAGGACACCCCAGCTTAGAAGTAGGAAACACTCAGGGTTAGCCTAAACAACTCTGCTCGGTCTCTGCTGCAATCAAAATCCCTCACTGCCAAGACCGTCTCCAGAATTACCCCACATCAGAGAAAGCACCACACCAAACTTCATGCTAGTTTGATATGTTGTCTGTGTTGATTGATTGTTTATTGCTGAAAAGTTTCTGTCTCATCGCTAATAATGCAAACCGATGATAAGAGAGTAGTGCTCATTCATCTAAGATACTTTCCAATGAAAATTAACTATTATACAAAGCCCCTGACTAAATAATTACAAAACATTTTTTAGGCAGAAGAAGCGTGTAGAGTATGAAACTGCACTGAGGCACTGGATTCCTGTCAAGCGCCCTGGAGTCTTTTCTTTTTTTTTTTCTTTTTCTTTTTTTTTTACAATAAAATAACTTAAACAAGTGATATAAATGAATGAATGAATGAATGAATGAATGAATGATGATAATGTAATTTATTTAACATGCTTTGTGACAGTTTGTACTCAGACGTTTTAATAAAAGAGTGAAGTATTTCAAGTATCGATTATTTATTTGTTTTGTTTTTGCTATAACATTATAACGTCACAATTGTGTCAACAATCTTCTAGCATAGGTGATTCTGCGAGGTGGGAGGGGGGGCCCAAATCAAATTCTGCTTAGGGCCCCCAAGAGGCTCGGGCCGGCACTGGGTCCAACACCTAATTTAACCAGTGGACCAATTTTCTTTTTAACATGACAGAAAACGTTAAAAAAAAGCAACTGGTACTATTTACTATTAAACATTTACAATTAGTAAGTCAGTAAAAGTTTATATAACACCTTTTTACAGCTGTCTTCTGTTTTAATATGGAGTCTTGCAACACAATTCCACTAAAATGCACATTGTGAATGTGCAGTTTAATGAAAATAAAGTCTGCCTGTGTCTAAAAAGGTGTCATAAAGTGCCTCACAAAAAGGCACAATGTATTGTAGCTAAACGTCTGTCTCAAAAACCAAAAAATGCTTTTTTCCTCCTGTTGTTACTTCTCAAAAAACTATAAATGTGTTTTTGCAACAACAAGGTGGTTTCCAATTCTAATTTTTTTTTTTGTCATTATTAAATTTCTGAATGCCTGCAGAAGCATTACTCATGACATGTTTACAACATTACACGTAGGTTTGGCTCAACTGTTTTGCATTGCACCCACACAGAGGTTTAAGTGAATTCATAGAAACAATAATCTCCACATACCTACAAGCTCAGGCTTACATGGCCAACCTTTCTACAAGCAAGTTAGACAGCCTAATTGGAGATGCATGCTGTGGCCACACATGCTCCAAAATTTAACAATTAATGACGGCGAGTTTTACAAGGAGACAACATTCCCTTGCTGGATGCCTCAAGTATGACTATTTCCCTTTGTGCACAGAGAGAGAAATTAAATACTTCCACGATGATACATTTTATAAGATCAATGCCTGTGTGGGCTTATTAGCAAATCAAGTTTGAGTCAGTGACTAAAGGTCAGATCAACCGGCCCTGGATGTTCAAACCGACGGACATCTAACGTGAGTGTGTCATTTCTGTCTTTGGCTTTAAATCTGTTCTCCCCTTCTATCACTTGTTCTCTCTGCCTCCGTCGCCAAGAGGGGTGAATTAGCAGCCCTGAAGCAGGGGGTGCAGCTCCTCACTCCACAGATGCCCATATATAGACCGCAGACATTAGGTAAACGTAAGGTAGACGTTAGGTAAACTCAAAACAGGCCCTACTCAGTCAGCTGCTTTATTTGTAACACTGATACACTTCTTTGGGGTTGCATGAATGAAGGGCCTGCAGGTTGAGTGGATGGATGTGGGAATTGGACCAAAGGTGGATGAGAGAGACTGGGCGTGTTTGTGGTGATGATGACGGCTGTCAAGGTTTGCATGAGTCATTGTTTACACACATCACCACACCGATGCTAGATTCATGTTAAGGCTAACAACCTGAACCTTGTTGAAAAGGTTTTTGGCAACAGATCCTGATCCTCTGCCCAGTTTTTTGAAAGTGGTAATTTCTTCTTATTACAGCAGGACAACTGACCAAATTGAGACAACGTGATGTAATGTCTACAGGGTTTCAGTTTAACTGCAGCACAATATAATTTAACAGTAACCATAAGAACACGGATAATCACGAGAGACCGGCATACCTTATTTGGTAACGCCGAATCTCAAATGATCTGAGGTCAGATTTTACAATGAGAGTATCGCACCCACCACACCTGCTGGCACAGGTAATAAATGGTTAAAAAAAAAAAAGCCATGAAATAAATCATTCATTTATTCTTGTGGCATCATTTCAAATAATATTATTTTTTATTTCTTTCACAGGAAAAAAAAACCTCTTTGGAACTGTATAAGTTTTCCATGACTTCTTCATTCCCTGGAGTATTGTGACTAAGAGGCGTATTTGTCGAGCCACTCTTCAAAATGGGCAAGACAAGAGGACCATTCAGGAAAGCAAGTCAGGAAATAAAAACAAGATTGTGAATGCTCACCTAAGCTTGCTAATTTGTAGTGTCAGGGTAATAAAGGGGAACAAGAAAAACTTTAAAGTACTTGGACTGTAACAAACCAGACTAGACAGGGATCTAGGTTTATCTTGTTATCATAACCAGAAAGGCAGAAGAAGGAAAACACTCTCCAGAGGTTACTGGTTAGAGAACTGCAGGTAAGAGTGGCTAACTGGGAAGCATCAGCCTCCATAACTAAGAAAAGGACCAACACAGCGCTGAGGTTGAAGTAACCCCCATGCTAGCATGCAAAACTTGATTTTTGAAAGCTCCCAGTAATGCAGGCTATCCCAGGCTTGACTGGTGATTTAACTTGAGCCGTGTGGATATTCTGCTCAGATCAAGATTGAGGACTTTTGTACCAAACACTCCAGGTGGGTCTGGTTTAAATCAAAGGATGAAGGAGAGGCAAAAAGCCATCTCTCTCTCTGTGTGCTCTAACACTAGGAAATGTTATAGGTTTGTTAAAGTCAAGTACTACTTTCAAAAGTCAAAACTTTCCTATCTTTCTGTTTTGGTTTTAACCATGGTGAGGTTTTGCAGCAATATGGGGCGATGCTTAATCCATCACCAGGCTGTTAAACTCAGATGTACAGTCATACTTTATCTCTCTAGACTCAAGTATCTTCAAGTGTTTGGTAAAATCTCACACAAACAGGGGTATAACTATACTGAGGAAAAACAACAACAAAACTGCGAGTCTTACTGAACAATGTTTCTGTCTGTATGCAGGTCTCGCTGTCAATTCGTCAGCCCTAGGAACTGCCTGTTGTGGAAAGTTGCACTCAGAAGGTATAAACAGGGCTGTTTTGTCTCGTGTGGAAACAAACGGATCCCTTTAATGTCCCCCACAACATATGTTGCTTTTCATTTCACAGCCAGTCTCAGGTTTCAGGCTAAGGCACTGACCTGAGACTCCCACTGCAAAGAAGTAAATTCATCCTATAAGTGTTTATGCTGTCAAAAAAGATACAAAGGCTGATAGCGAAACCAAAGGGTCAATGTAGTTAATGTAATGCAATGAATGTAGACAATTGTTTCAGATGTTTAAACTGAAATAAAACATCCAAAGCATAAAGTACATGGCGTGCATTGTAAATTTGGATGAACTTTAATTGAATATGCATGTTCTATGTTCATTCTTGACGTCAAATGTGTATTACTGGCAAGCACTAAAGCATGCATATGGCTCTTAGCATGTAAGTTTCTCTTCCCCTACATTCTTTGATTATTATTACTTCAGCATTAGTTCACTGCATAACTATGCAGTTCCATCAAAGCTAAACACAAAGCATACCAGGTCTGAAAATGCAGCAATAAAACTACACTTTAAGACCAATTATGGGTACTCAGGTAGCACTGCCCCTCTTTGTTTCTCTTTGACACAAACTCTTTTGCAGAAATACAAACACACAGTGCAGTCAGCAGTCAATGGAGTTGCTGTGCGCAGAACGGACAGTCAAATCTTTCAGAAACAGAGACACTGTGAGTGATAAATTCAGTCATTTTATCATTTGTGCTAAAGCGTTAGCAATATCTGCTCTAGAACTATTCAGGAGTTCATCAGCCATTTCTTTATTAACCTGCCACCCACCCCCCACCCACCCCCACCACAACTACCAAAACCACCAACCTAACCCACCCCTCCCAGAAGATCAGTCAAGCTCTGCTTAAAAAAATTAGCAATGAGTATTTGTAGGAGGATTAAAATGTCTATCTCATCTTCCATCTTCATGAATGTTTCGGTGTCATTGTCTCATGCAGCTCATCTGTTTTCAGGCCCATTACCTCCAGAAAAAGAAAATGTTTCAGGGATCCTGCCAGACTCAAGCACTGAGGAACTGAGTCCAGCCCAAACATGGAGAACAACCCTTAACAGTACCCACTGGTTAATAAAACCCTGATTGGTTAAAGGACTCTTTAGCTAAAGCAGAAGCCTGTCAGCGGTCGCCATGATGCCAAGTGCTGTCCGAATAGTGCAGTCACGAAGGAAGGAGGTAGGAAAAAGAGCCTGTATGCTTTCTCTCATGACTACTTTAGCATAAAGGAACCTCACAATATCCTTTACCAGCGCTAAGGAGCAATAAGGAATCCTACAATCCTTTGTGTGACATGACGTATAAGCACAGCCCACCGAACGGAAATTAATGAAAATGTCCAGAGAGAAGAGAGCATGCACTTTGTAGTTCATTTTCGGCAGGCTGTAGGACCGGATTTGACTCTCATCATCCACGTGAGTTAAAGGTTGTCCGAAATCGGCACAGCGGTCCGGAGCTCCTTTCCTCTCTACCAAAGTGTTCGTACTGTTGACCTCATGAAAGGTCAAGGAAAAGGAGCAAGGAGCTGTAATTATGATGATTTTCGGATGGAGCCTTAGTTTTGCCCATGTACACACGTAGGCACAAAAACATGGGTTTTCAGAAATCTCCACATTGGCCGAAATCAAGCTTCAATCGTTTATTTCCAGCTGACGTTACACCGACAGCCATACAGGATTTCCGGTCTCGACCTCGATATTCAAGCTTCAAAGTAAAAGCACACATGGAAAGTTACAAAAGTCGCAGTTGGTTCAGACGCTTTTTGCTTGTTTGTTTTTACAAGCTCAGCTGCTCCAATACGTCGAGGTGCAATAGAGAAAGAGCGCTTGGAGGTCGGCTGTTTTACGCCACCTCTCCTGTGAGAAAACTTTGCCATTGTTTTGGCACGTTTATAGCAACACTCAGTGGTCTATTATTGCGAGTTTGCGTGGATGGCACCTTTTCTAAAAAGTTCTCATGTAAACAATATTGTTAAAAATGGTGTGGAGGAAATATTCGTTTTTACAAAGACGAAGAGTACAAGACCTGGTTCTCAATCAGAAGAGGGTGGATTGACCATGTCTGGTTCAGCCTCTGCATCAAGAAGTGCTCAAACTAATTTGATGTCCCATCAACAGAGATGATAGGATGGAGCAGGAAGTGGACAGATGGATTTGGGATTTGTCCATAGTTGAGCCAAAAAGTGAAGCCCTTGATTGACTGGTCTGTCTTGGTTTTGACCTCATGGGAGGACATGAGATATAGATTATGACTGAAAAATCAAGATTCCCGATCTTAGAAACATCATCCATGTTTCTAAGTGCTTGTCAGACTCAAAGCGTTACAGTAATACAGATTTTATGAGTAGCAGAACATATGTTCTTTGTCACTGTCTTATTTCATCTCGACTCCCACCGCAGCAATATGTAAAAAAAATCTTAAACAACACAACAAGTGGTGATTTTTTTGTTGCTATTTGGGATTTACAGCATAGGAGAAAAACAAGAACAGGCCTTCTTTAAATCCGTGGACTCTCTTTGCCGTCTTTCTGCTGTTTTCTCTCTCTCTCTCCGCTCTTTTACTCTCCATGCGCCCTCTTCCTGGCAGCACAACATCATAAAGTGCAGTCCAACAGTCGTATGAGGGCTATAACAGCCCATTTGGTTTAACAAGGTGATGCAGTGTTATTTCTTTTTCTCTCTCCTCCTCCTCCTCCTCTCTCTGCCTGTCTCTCTCCATATGCCTTCTTAGCCAATTGACACAGTGTCCTGTTTTGCATAATTTTGCCTTTTTTCTCCGTGTTTTCCCTCCTTCTTCCTAAAGGCCCCGGTGAGCCGTGATAGGCTTGCCGGGAATAAAACCTGGACCGTGTGGGAGGTGAGTGACATTTTGGAGCGAGATGGCGAGAGGGACGGTGGCCACATACCTGCATGGAGTGCTTCTCCTGGCTCTGTGGAAGCCCTCGCTGCAAGGAGGTGGGTCTCCCTTCAATGCATCCGTACAGAGCAGTGCAGTTCAGCACCTGTGGATCAGGAGCTATATGACGTTTGTGCAACAGGGTCAGCAGATGAGATGCATTGGCTCACTTTATTATTACTGGGAGTCTAATAGACTTTGAATGCTACTATCTTGTGAGCTGCCTTGACTTTTTTAAATGTAGTTTTTTTTTTCAAAAGGTGACTGGTTTAGCTATTTACTTATTTTTCACATATTCAATAATATAAGTAAAATGTCCAAACATCTACCAGAAATGCTGTTGCCATTATACATTTTTTCTAGTAATTGCAGAGTTTTGTAGGGTAAAGACAAAGAACAGATTACTGTTAGGCTAAACCTCAAGTTGACAATCTCAGTTTAAAGAGTCAACAAAACCATCTATTCATTAAAGGTAAGCATCTTTTCTCAAAGAATTAAACATTATTGTTTGATATTTGAGGGACTACTTCAAAATCTTGCTGCCAACTGTCCAGCGATTAAAAAATAATGGAGGACTTTTGCATGTTTAGATGTTTAAATTTCTAAAATAAGGACTTCGGAATAATAAATTGTTTGCAGTCTGTAATCTTGAAAAGACAAAATGCATATCCTATCTGAGGTCCACGGTGCCTGGGGAGTTTTCTAATAAACTCTTAACAAGCTCATAAATTTGTTGTTATAGTTTAAAATGCTTCACACATCATGCCCATAAAACCCTTAATTACGTGTCTGTGAGAAGTTTGTTCTTGGAGTTGAAAGAATTATTTGCAATCTTTCCAGCTCTAGTTTAAGAAAAGCCCTGCTGGTTTAAAACATATACCTGGCTGTGATGCAATTTGCATTTCTAAACGTGTAAAGGTATAAAGAGATTGAGCATAATTAGAAAGTTTCCAAAAGCTGTTTAAGATTTTGTCACTTTTCAACAGCACACATTAAAAACATTTAGCTGGATTTTATATATTACGCCAGCACAAACTAACACAAAAAAATACAAGGATTTTGAAAAACGTACAGATAAAAATCGACATTTATTTTCACCCCTTTACTCTGATATACCTCATTAAAAAGTCCACCGGTATACAATTTAATCTCAGTATTAATCTAGCTGTACCTTTGAGGGACTCAGATGTTTGTCAGAGAATATTAGTGAACCAACAGCATCATGAAGACCAAAGACCACAACAGAGAGGTCAGGGAGAAAGTTGTGGATAAGTTAAAAGAGTTTGTTAATTAGACCCCTCAAAGACTCCAGTTCTATTAATCTTCTATAAATAAAATAAAAAAACTCTCAATGGCACAACTGCAAATCTGCAGAGACATTTCCAGCTAAGATCCCTACGGTAACTCTGGAGGAGCTGCAGAAATACATAGCTCAGTTGGAGGAGTATCTGTAGACCGCGCCACCATTGCTCAAGTACTCCAGAGACCTGGCAGCTATGGAAGAGAGGAAAAAACACATCTTTTGATGAATAAAAGCCATAAACAGGTAGGAGATTTTGCTTCGGTAAGGTGGAACCAAAACCGAACATTTTGATCTCCATGCAAAAGGCTTTTGGTAGCAAGAAACTAGCGCTCCACATCATCCCAAACACAACATCCTCACAGCAAGACATGGGAGTGGCAGCAACATGTTGTAGGGAATGTTTCCTACAACAGGGACAGAAGGGCTGCTAAGAGTAGGCTGTATAACAACGTGAATGGGGCTGAAAACAGAGAAGTGGTGGAAGAAAACCAGAAGCTAGAATGGCTCAATCAAAGTTCAGACCAAAATCCAATTGAATACATGTAGCAAGAGTTAAAATCGATGTTCACAGATGCTTTTTTTCCCCAATCTGCCAGAGTTTGAGCTGTTTTGCAAAATAAGGCTGGTAAAAATTTCAGGCTGTGGATTTCCCCGGCTGGTAGAGACATATTCTAAAAGATGTTCAACTGTAAATACAACATGTAATTTAACAAAGAATTGACTCCAAGAGGTGAGATCATTCCTCCAAATCTTTTGGGGTATTTCAGATTTGCCAAGACCAGCTGTTTCAGCTTTATGTTGCACCCCCAAGCTTAATGGTAGGGATGGTGTGTTCATGGTGATGTGCAGTGCTTGGTTTCCACTCCTCATTACATTTTGCATGTAGGGCCAATGGTTTAGTTTTGATATCATGTTACCAGAACATGCAAATTGCAAAAGAGAATTATTATGGATGTCTTTTAACAAATGGATTCTTCTTGCCACTTGGCCTTATGTGGCAGAGCTGTCCCTTCGGCATATTCTCACACCATATTCTCATCTCCTCCAGACAAATCTTGAGCCTCTTGACTAATTCTCTGGTTTTGCAGTGTTTGCCTGGCCTGCCAGTGTAGCTTGACGGCCATGTCTTTGTAAAGCCCCATTCCCACCAACCTGGTTTGGCCCGCCCCAGTTCGGCTCCTCCCTGCTCGGTTTGTGTTTTGACCGACCTAGAAATGCTTGGAAGAGGGAAACCCCTGCTGGGGGTAGCTTTAGCCTCATCTCCACAGATCTTGTTTGCAACATTGATACTTTAAAGCAGTGGTCCTCAATTCCAGTCCTCAAAGAGGTGTCCTGGAACTTTTAGATGTGTCCCTGGTCCAACACACCTGAATCAAATGGTTGAATTACCTCCTCAGTATGCAGTCAAGTTCTCCAGAGTCCTGCTGATGACCTGATTATTTGACTCAGGTAAGTTAAATCAGAGTAACAAATAAAAGGCCCTCCAGGACCAATCATAAAACAATGATGTAATTAGGGAAAACCTTCCCGTTTCTTCTTGCCCTTGGCCAATCGCTGAAAAGCAGTGTGTTCATGTCAAAAGTTCTCTTGAGTCCACTCAGTAGCTGTGTTTACATTTACAATATCGGATTGCACCGTTTACATGGGCACACAATCAATTAATCCGATCATAATGTGCGTGTTTATCCACCTGGCTTTATTCAGAATAGAACCACTCTGACATGCACAGTTATCAAAATTCCCCTAAAAAAATAACACACAAGAAGTACTTGCGTCTTTTCTAAACAATAAAAATTGTAAACAAAGCAGTATTATATTATTTGTTTGTCTTCCGAGTGCCCAGGCTGGACTTGCACGATGTTCTAATTTCAGTTGAAACGTTACTGAGTAAGCAACAATTTTTAACTGTTTTGTGTTTTTGAACACAAAGGTTGTATCGGGAGCCTCGACAGTTTAGCTTCCCGACGTATTTCTGCCACTAACGAAATGTGAAATACGTCACGTTTACGTTGGGCGCACATGGATCATTTTACCTTATTTGGAATAACTTGAACTTGACAAGTGCACATTGATCTGATTATCAATCAGCATAAACCACCTTTCTCATTCAGAATACAATTTAATTCTGGCTTGTTTACATGACATATTTTTATTCCGATTATTCTGATTACTTTTGTCCATGTCGACATAGCCAGTGTGACCTTGCTCTTGAGCAGGGCCGTACAAATCTGGGCTGGCCCTGAAAAAAACTACTCCTGAAGTGTTTGCAAGCGGGTGGAGCCAATTGGTACGCGGACAAAAGGAGGCGGTGGGAATGGAGTTTAAGTTTGCAGTTGTATCATTAAATCCCATACTCTGTTTACTATTGAGGGGACTTCCCAAGGCAGCTGGATTTCAATTCTGGGGTATCAGATTAATGTAGGCTGAATAAAAATACAAGTGACATATCTTGGAAATGTTTGAAAACCACATTGTTTTTTTCTTTCTTCTTCTTTACAGATATGTGCCATGTATAAAATCCCAATATAAAACGTTGAAGTTTGCTGTGAGAATGTAACAAGATGCGTAAATGTTCAATGGGGTGTAAATATTTCTGCATGCAAAATGCTGTGGTATTATATGCATACACTTTAGTAAAATCAAAATTAATTGTTTAATGAACAACATTTTACACTCTGTGTTTGTACTTGCCCAATCTGGGTGCCAAACCACCTACAGATTTTAAAGAAGTCTGCAGACAGGGCTGAGTTACTGAGCAGCTGAGATATTTACTGTGTTGTTGATGTACATGGTATTACTGTGACATCACTAACTCACATTCTTTGAGAATCCCTGCAGACTGCTTTTTTACATCTGGACTGCGGGTTCTTAACAAACTTTTCCTTTTATAGCTGTTCCCTCTGTGTGTTTCTATTTCTGGCAACAGAGATTGGTGAAAGGCACAACATAGGTGCAGAGAAGTGTGAGAATTATGAGCGCAGATGCATGCCTGTTCGGTTAGAGAGTGTTAGTTATCAGCTGCAGATAAATTAACACATACAAACTCAAATTCTACAATAGGAAGTCTAACTTTTTTTTATTTAATCATTCATCTTTTGACAAATTAAAATAGAAAAAATATTTACCGTAAATTCCCCCAAATTTGCCATCTTTTACAGACAAAAACAATAAACATTAAAATATGAAACAGTTGCAGGAAAAACAGAAACAAATCACTTTTTTCACAGCACCCATGTTTTTATCCAGGTGTATATGTACCGACCTCTGGAGGAGCTGGAACCGGCACGGGAGCTGGGACAGGACCTGGATTTGGACCAGGCGGCGCTGGAACTGGAACAGGCTTTGGCCCTGGAGGTGGTGCAGGGTTTCAACCTGGACTGGGTACTGGTCCAGGTGGAGGTAGATCATTATTTTTTTACCTGGTTCAATTGATTCTGACCGCTTTTGCAGGCAAAACAAACAATTTACGAGGTTCACATTAAACTGCATGACAACAGAAAATCAAGGACCTACATTCCTTTAAATGAATTTAGCATTTGTTTCCAACACTTGTGCTCATAAAATGTGTCAATTAAGCATCAGTTACTCTAGGACAATGTCCTTTTCTGTCTCATAGATAATGAATTCCTCATGTTGACCTCAATACACCCAACAAAATAGGTTTGCAACCAGTAAAGGGCTTCCTTAGCTGCATCAGGTATTCTGGAGATAAAGCACCTACCGATTAACTGAACTTTTGACAATGATGTTTCATTGCATGTTGGAAATATAAGTAAGTCATGAGAATTGACCAAAAGGTTACACTGCCCTAAACAAATAAGGAAATTGCTATGAAAAGATAGCAAAGGCCATTCATGTTTCAAGAGATACTGTTGGAAGCATGGATCACATGTTTAAAGTTAAAGGAACAACTCTGGAACAAATGAGGCATTCAATGAAAATAACCCTTTGCTCACAGTGAAGCATGGCAGTGGCTCGTGGGTACCCTGGGTGTAATTTGTCCGAGAGAGGATCCGAAATCTTAGTCAAACACAGGAAGTGGTTTAAAAGGTTTTTTTTTCAAAGAAGCAACTGGTGTAAACTGGGATCTGCCAATGGCACGGACTGGAATACCTCATCAGGGATCAGGCTGAGTCCCAGCAGGTAGCGGGTTGACAGAGAGGAGAACTGGCTTTCAGCGCTGTGGCTGTCAGGGAGATTGACAGAGGCTTGAGACGGATCTGGCGGACAGGTGTGGGTCAAACACAGGTTGTTAGGACAGGGCAGACAAATCAGAGGGCTAGACAAGGCTTGTCGATTAGAAGGAGGAGGAATCAAGGCCGTGATCCAGGGATCAGGGAGTAGTGTATAAATGCAACGGCAGCAAGGTAAGGAGGGGAAGTCCAACAGACGTTATTGTGGACAAAACTAGGCAGGCAGGCATGAGTAAACAGAGGGACGTCCACAGTCTAAGGCTTTCAATTATGTGGAGCTGTCTTGCTGTATATAACGGGCTTATAAAGGGTTGAGAACATGTGTGGTGCTTGATTATGGCGCCACAGAGGTGCACTTGCAGCTGAATAAACTCAATGAGTATGGAGCAGGATGAGTGAAGAGGAATGCAGATATCAGACGGACCAGAAATCATAACACTGGGGCAACTCTGCTTCCTTTGGCACTTACTGTATTCATTATTCAATATCGCTGTTGTTTGCTTTCACTTATGCCTTCTGGAATTTGAAATAGTCTTTTGGATTACAGTTGGATTTCTTCTTGTACATTTTTTTAATTTTTTACTTAGTATTTCTTTTTATTATTATTTGACCCATTTCGTTAAATGTATAACTATTTCATTTGAGGCAAATCTGCATATGAAATGTATGTAATTTTAGTACGTTTTTTGTTGAATTTTGAGTCTGCGAAGCCCCTTGATCTACACACCTTTTGAAAATGGGCCATAAAAATAAACATTGATTAATCATAAACTGATTTCCATTCACTAATGCCCTCTCATTTAGGAGGATATGGTGGACAAGGACCCGGGGGATTAGGACCTGGAGGTGTAGGACCAGGAGGCATTAGACCTGGTGGAGTTGGACCAGGCGGATTTGGCCAAGGAGGAGTCGGACCAGGAGGAGTCGGCCAAGGCGGAGTTGGACCAGGCGGAGTCGGACCAGGAGGAGTTGGACCAGGCGGAGTCGGACCAGGAGGAGTTGGACCAGGAGGAGTTGGACCAGGAGGAGTCGGACCAGGGGGTTTTGGACCAGGCGGAGTTGGACCAGGCGGAGTTGGACCAGGCGGATTTGGCCCAGGAGGAGTTGGACCAGGAGGAGTTGGCCCAGGAGGAGTCGGACCAGGGGGTTTTGGACCTGGAGGAGTTGGACCTGGAGGAGTTGGACCAGGAGGAGTTGGACCTGGAGGTTTGAGGCCTGGCACTTTTGGTCTAGGCAGTGGTGGACTGGGAGTGGTGCCTGGTGCTGGTAAGAGAATCTTCTCACGATTTTCTATTGAGTCCATATTTGTCTGTTATGTTCAGTGAACTGTCATGTTTGATGCTTTCTTCCAGGTGGGAAACCTCCTAAAACAGGTGGGTTTTGTGGGCAAAGGGTTAAAATAGTTGCTGCAACTGCATTCAAAGTAAAACATAAAAACATCATCCTACATTTCTGCAGGCACCGGCTATGGTGGGCTTGGGACAGGACAGGGAAGTACCGGCGTAGGAGGGGGACAAAGACCAGGAGGAGCAGGGACTGGTTTTGGACCTGGTGGTGTTGGTCCTGGTGGTTTTGGGCAAGTTGGCACTGGTCCAGGTGGCCAAGGTACCAGTAAGAATGTTTTCCCAATTAAGTTATTTATGAATTGATCTCAGTGGGTCGTTACAATATTCTCAGCACTGAATGATAATAATAAACCTGATCCAATGAGTACATGATTTAAATCTGGAGTAAAACTTTACCTGACTACGGACCTATAGAGAAGTCATCATCATAAAAGGTATAAGTATGAATATTTTGCAAGAAAATGAGTGTTGATTAAACAAAGCAACTTAGTGACAGTGCGACATGTACAGGAGCTAGATAATAGGTTACAGACTTCAGACTGGTAATTTGATAGAATAAAAGTCATGAAAGCAAATATATTTTTTAAGGCTAAAGTGCCCAAACTGCCTCCATGTTTCCCAGTACCATACTATTACCAGAATAATGTAAATATTGTTTTTACATTCACACAAAACTGGAGGATAGAGACTGCATACGTAATACCATTATTTCATTCCTTTTTACATCAACATTATAGGCTTTTGTTCAGGGACCACCCACACACATATAGTGATAAAGGATATAATGTGTTAGGCATGGGAGTCCCTCGGTAAAGTATAGATGTCATTACATCAGTCAGACTCATGTGTTTTGAAATTTGAGTCATCCTTGTTTTTCTTCCCTCATACATGTGAGCTGCTCCTGCAGGATGAAAAATCTCTGTGATACTATGAAAGCTCTTAGGGGATAAGCCACGGCTTTGGCCATCCTTTTGAAATCCACCCATTTGTGCCGGTGGGTAGGAAAGGGGTTTGTAAAAGCATAGGAAACACATAGGAATGCTTGTATGACATAATTAGCAGTTTGCAAAATGATACTTAAAGCTGTAATCTAATAGAGAGGACTAATCCCCAAACACTGGTTTATTCCAAAACGAACAACAGAAGTGCTTTGAACATATCTTGACATAATTTTCAAAAACACAAATCTACTTTGAGGTCTATCCGGACGAATCAAAGCAATACCCTGGAGCTACATACAGCTGAAAAATGAAACAAAATAGATGTTTCAAGGATCAAATAAAAAAAATACAGAAACTGAAGAATTGTACAGAAGTAGATTCAAATAAAGGTATTTGTCAACAATATAATGCTGTTTGCGATATTTATATAATCGGAGTAAACACCATGTACTGTCTGTCTTTCAAGGGTATGGAGGCCTTGGAGCAGGAGGTTTGGGTGGAGGAGCTCTTGGAGCAGGAGGCGTTGGTACGGTGGCAGGTCAGGGAGCTGGAACAGGCTACACACCTGGAGGTCAGTGCTTTTATTTACACAGCTGTTTTATGTCTTCTAAGCACATCCTGCATAGCTACTGGACCTCTAATCAACATTACTTTTACACTGACCCTTGAGATCCAATAAAAAGTGACAACAATGTGATTCAAATACTTAAAATTGTTAATAAATAATCATTAATAATATCCACTTAAGAACACCCATATCATCTATATCTCTTTAGGTGGCTATGGGGGATATGGTGGTGGTTATGGACCCAAACCCCCTAAAACAGGTGAGTATTTTCCCTGATCTTTTGTCCTTCATCGGTTATTGGTAAAATGTGGTTGATGTGTGTTTTGGTTACTACAGGTGGTGCTGGAACATCTCTTGGAGGAACCGTTTATGGGCCTGGTGGAACTGGGTTTAGACCTGGGGGTACAGGGGGTGGACCTGGTGGAACTGGACAAGTTCCCGGGGGAACAGGATTTGGTCCTGGGGGTACAGGGTTTGGACCAGGTGGAACTGGACAAGTTCCCGGGGGAACAGGATTTGGTCCTGGTGGTACGGGAGTTGGACCCAGTGGAACTGGACAAGTTCCTGGGGGAACAGGATTCGGTCCTGGTGGTACAGGGTTTGGACCTGGTGGAACTGGACAAGTTCCCGGGGGAACAGGATTCGGTCCTGGTGGTAGGGGGGTTGGACCCGGTGGAACTGGACAAGTTCCTGGGGGAACAGGATTTGGTCCTGGTGGCACAGGGTTTGGACCTGGTGGAACTGGACAAGTTCCTGGGGGAACAGGATTTGGTCCTGGTGGCACAGGGTTTGGACCTGGTGGAACTGGACAAGTTCCTGGGGGAACAGGATTTGGTCCTGGTGGTACAGGGTTTGGACCTGGTGGAACTGGACAAGTTCCTGGGGGAACAGGATTCGGTCCTGGTGGTAGGGGGGTTGGACCCGGTGGAACTGGACAAGTTCCTGGGGGAACAGGATTCGGTCCTGGGGGTACAGGGTTTGGACCTGGTGGAACTGGACAAGTTCCTGGGGGAACAGGATTTGGTCCTGGTGGTACGGGGGTTGGACCAGGTGGAACTGGACAAGTTCCTGGGGGAACAGGATTTGGTCCTGGTGGTACAGGGGTTGGACCTGGTGGAACTGGACAAGTTCCTGGGGGAACAGGATTTGGTCCAGGTGGTACGGGGGTTGGACCCGGTGGAACTGGAATTGGTCCTGGTGGAGCTGTTCCAGGCGGAGGAGGTAAATATATTATTGTATATTTAGCAAAGATCCAAACACATATGTATAGTGCCTTGCTGAAGGGTTTATACTACTTGAACTCACATTACAAGACTAAACTTTTGTGTTTTATAGGAATTTTACTAATATTATATTTCTGAACATTCAGAAGCTTTTTAATCAGTCATGTTAGTTATTAACCTTTAAGTTTTAATAACAGACGCTCTGTAATCTATCTAAGAAAATGTTGTGGTTCATTGTTAAAACTCTGCATACAAAATAGTTTTGCCGATTAATTGAGTCTTTCCTCTGTAGCTCCAACGTTGCCTCAGACTGGTTTAGGACCTGGAGGAAAGAGTGGTGGTAAAGCATACAAACAAGTCCCAGGTACAGCTGTATGATCTCATCCATCATCAACTAATACTGATTTTATTCTTGAGATATTCCTATAATGTAAATATGAATCATACAGGCATTGGAGTACCTGGACTTTATCAGGGTGGATTTGTACCAGGTCAAGGTGTGTTGCAACCCTTGTAGGACTAAATGTCCTGTTATTATCATTTATTGTAAAAGGAAATAGAAAACTATTAATCTTTCCATGTTCTTGATAAGGCTTTGGGGGACGAGGTGTTCTCCCTGGAGTAGCAACAGGATCTGGAATCGGGCCTCAAACTGGTATGTAAACATGTTCTTTGGTTATGAATGATGGGCAAACTTGTTTTGGCATGGTATACGAGCCCAAAAATAAAAATAACACTTCTTTTCTTGCAGGGACTGGAGTACTTGGTCAAGGCGGCGTAGGACAAGTAGGCAGTAAGTGTCTCAAAGTCTAGAAACTACAAGTTAACAAGTATGTATGTTATCACATAAATTTCTAAATCAAACAATGAGTTAAGTCCAGTAAATTTGTTCTGTTTTGTACTTCAGTGTTTTACAAGAGGACTGTATGTGTAACCTATCTTTCACATCTTAGATGGTCGTGGCCAAACATTATCTGGAGTTTTTCATGGTTACCCTCTAATATCACCGAAATCAGGTACAGTGGCACCTAAAATGCAAGAAACTGTAGCTTCAAAATTACAACAAAACAATCAGGACATATTGTAATCAAGCCAACTAATGTTTTATTTACTATTTGTTTTAATTTAGGGACAGGGAAATCAAAGAAATCAGGCAAAGCTGCAGCCAAATATGGTAACAAACACAACCTGTGAAATGTGAAACTTCCTATAGAAGGTTAACTTAATGTATTGTAGCAATCCATCAGGTAAATGCAGTATTGCTGTATTTTTGTACACCTTCTCTTACTTGAGGTGGTGCTGGAGCCGGAGGAGGTTCTTTTGGTCAGGGAAGCACCTTAGGCACTGGAAGGGTTCCTGGAGGAGGAGGAGGAGGAGGAGGAGGAGGAGGAGGAGGAGGAGGAGGAGGAGGAGGAGGAGGAGTCATCCCAGGGGCAGGAGGTGGAACTGGAACAGGAGGCGGACCTGGATTTGGAGGTGGCATTGGTACGGGTGGTGGACCTGGAGTGGGAACAGGAGTTGGACCTGGATTTGGTGGAGGAGTTGGAACAGGTGCAGGCAGCAGCATACCTGGTTCAGGTAAATCATAAGGAGAGGACTCTTTTCTGCTCTTTTGGGGGGTGGGGGGAGGGGGTGGAAGACACTTTCCTTCTGTGTAATCAGTAATTCCTATGATATTTTGATGACTTTCGTTTTCTGGAATGTCTCTTAGGAAATGTACATTAATGTTGTTTTTTACACAGGTTATGGTCCTGGGTCAGCCAAGGCACGAAAATATGGTGAGTTATGCTTTCAGACAACTAACATTTCAATTAAGTAGATTTTACATTTGTTGACATTATAAAGTGGCTTTAATCTTTACAGGTGGTGTAGTTCCTGGTGCCGGCACAGGAGGGGGGACTCTAGGAGGACTTGGCCAAGGTACAGGGTTGGGACCTGGCTCGGGGCTTGGTTTTGGCCCAGGTGGTGCTGGTACTGGATATGGACCAGGTGGAGTCGGACCAGGTGGAGTCGGACAAGGTGGAGTCGGACCAGGTGGTGTCGGCCCGGGATACGGACCAGGTGGTGCAGGAACTGGATATGGACCAGGTGGAGTCAGGCCAGGTGGTGTTGGCCCTGGATATGGTCCAGGTGGTGTTGGGCCAGGGGGTGTCGGCACTGGATATGGTCCAGGTGGTTTTGGACCAGGGGGTGTCGGCACTGGATATGGACCTGGAGGAGTGGGACCTGGCGGTGTTGGACCAGGTGGAGTTGGCCCTGGGACAGGAAGAACAGGAACTGGACCTGGGGGTAAATAAGACATGAGCACAGCCATTCCCATGCAAGGATTTAGTAAAGACCTGTCTATAATGCTGTATTTTTATTTCAGGATATGATGCCAGCGCCAAAGCTCGTAAATATGGTGAGCAGTTTCCAAAATTGAACCACTGTAATTTATGGAAATATACTATTCTGCAACTGTTTCCTAAAATAAATAAAACATTATGATTCTGTTTGTTGTAGGCATGTTAAGTGGAGCACTTGGGGGACCAGGATTGGGACCAGGTGGTGTTGGCACCGGATATGGACCAGGTGGTGTCGGACCAGGCGGAGTGGGCCCTGGATATGGACCAGGTGGTGTCGGACCAGGCGGAGTGGGCCCTGGATATGGACCAGGTGGTGTCGGACCAGGTGGAGTGGGCACTGGATATGGACCAGGTGGTGTCGGACCAGGCGGAGTTGGCCCTGGATATGGACCAGGTGGTGTCGGACCAGGCGGAGTGGGCCCTGGATATGGACCAGGTGGTGTCGGACCAGGTGGAGTGGGCACTGGATATGGACCAGGTGGTGTCGGACCAGGCGGAGTTGGCCCTGGATATGGACCAGGTGGTGTCGGACCAGGCGGAGTTGGCCCTGGATATGGACCAGGTGGTGTCGGACCAGGCGGAGTTGGCCCTGGTGGGGCTGGTGTCGGACCAGGCGGAGTTGGCCCTGGTGGGGCTGGTACAGGCTATGGGCCTGGCGGAGTCGGAACAGGTGGAGGTGGCACTGGATATGGACCAGGAGGTAAAATGTAAAACAAAGACATTCTGAAATACAGAAGCACATCTAAAAACAGCTAATTTGGTCATAATGATTCTTAATGTAATTTTGGTTCATTTGCAGGATATGCAGGTGCCAAAGCACGTAAATATGGTAAGACAACCTTTTGTATATATTTACTTCGGATTTGACAAACCTTAGAATAAACTTGTGATTTTATGCAGTTTTTATCCAACAGATAATACCTGATGAGCTATAACTCATAGGAAATTACTTCATGCTATCAAATGTCTGTCCAGAAATATCCTTCTTCAAGGGCATGAGTTGTTTGGACATTGTAGTTGGTCCTATCTGGGCATTGTAGTTGGTCCATGTTCTCTTTAGAAATGAAATACTCTTTGCAGGAGTCCCTGGAGGTGTGGGAGGTACCCTGGGGGCAGGAGGACGTGGGGTTGGAACTGGTCCTGGGTCTGGACTTGGAGTAGGTGGAGGGATTCCTGGACGAGGTGGCGTGACAACTGGGGGTGGGCCTGGATCAGGACTTGGGATAGCAGGAACACCTGGTTCTGGTATTGGAACAGGAGGTGGACCAGGTGGCTTTGGGCCAGGCACTGCTGGAGGTAAAAATTGAAAACAACTCTTTACCAGTTGGTACCAACATTCTGTACTTATGTATCAATTCCTCCCTCCTTACTTATATTTTATAACCATAAATACATTATTTTGTTCACATGTACTTAAAACCCTGTGCATTTTCTTTGTAGTTAATTATAAAGATAGATAGACAGAAATTTTCAACATTCATGTATAATTTGATGAAACTGCACATCATTTTCTGAAAACCATTAATTCCAACATATTTCCATAGCTTGTGGTTCTGTTACCCATTTGATTGAGTCATGAAATATGACAGCTTAGGACCCCAGAACAAATTTAAATATCCGCTGCTGGTAAATATGTATTACTGTAAAACCTAATTTCCTTACAATATGGAAAGTTACATTAAATTGATCAAATCATTAGCTGTCAAAGCAGGACAAAAACCTATCCAAGCAAAGAACTTTAAAAAGTATGAAATGCCTAAAGGGTCAAAATGAGGGCAAAAAGGAAACGTTTTAAAATGAGATGAGATATATAAAAATATAAATATAAACAAATATAAAAAATATAAAATATAAAAATATAGAAATATAATATATATATATATATATATATATATATATATATATATATATATATATATATATATATATATATATATATATATATATATATACACACTTTCCGATGTGTAACTGTTTAATTTCTCTGCTCTATTTCACAGGATATCCTGGCGGTGCAAAGTCTCTCAAATATGGTGGGACTTATTGTTTTTTATGACATTTAAACAGGCAAAACAAGTTAGATTTTGACTCCAACAATGAGCACAACATATTTTTGAAATATATATCCTTCAAATCTTTAATTACCTGTACAAGAATAATTTAAAAATAAACTTATCAGTGATTTAAAAAAAAAGTTAAAAAAGTTGTAACCTCTCTCCTCCCCAGGACTTCCTGGTGGAGCAGCAGCTCCTGGATCTGGATTTGGGGGTCAAGGGACTGGAGGAGCTCTTGGCGCTGACAGAAGATATGGACCTGGAAGTGGCTCAGTAGCTGGGACTGGTTCTGTACCAGGAGGAGGATATGGCGTAGGCCCAGGAACTGGATATGGAACAGGTTCAAAGAGAGCATTTTATATTTTGTATTGGTATTTATTTATTTATAAAGGGACAGTGCATATTAATGAACATAATGTAAATATGCAAGATTATAGCCAGTGCTAATTTCCGTCTCTAGCTCCGCAGGAGGCAAAGCCACCTTTAATAGAACCTTACATTGCAATAACAAACAAAAGAATACAGTACAATACCAAGAGCAACAGACAATATTAAGATAAAAAAATATATTAAATACACCATTACCTTAGACAGTGTGATTAAAAAACATTACTGTCCATAGTTAAAAGAAAAAAAGAAAAGAACTGAAATCATTTAAAATACAGAATATACACATGGTGATACCAGTGCATATAATCACAGACAAGTTTTACTTTGTCATTTAAGATCAGTCTCATAAATTGAAATTTAAAAGAAGTTATAAAAATACAGTCTAAACATAATCGAACATTCAGACATTTTTCTCTTTAGGATTCATTTTAAAACATGTTTATACTTCAGGAAAGCTAAATTCAAGCCTGTTAGGATAAAGTTTCTCCCTTCTGTTATGCACAGGTTATGGGTCAAAACCTTCTAAATATGGTATGAAAAAGTTTTTTTCTATAAAAAATATTTTCCTAAATGTTTGAAATTGCAAGAATTGCTGATATTTTTTTATCCTTATTATGGTAAAGGTCAGGTTGGAGCAGGTGGTGGCGGGGTTCTTGGAGGGGGAGCAGGACGAGGTGGTGAGTCCTTCCTTTTGGTGCATATCTTCTCTTAAGCTAATAAAAAAAATTTTTTGTGGTAAACATATTTCCTTTATACTCTTCTGCTGTACCTATACAGGTGGCTATGGACCAGGTGGCTTTGGTCCTGGATCTGGAGGTCCAGGTTGGTTTAGTCGGTTTTGTGTTGGCATGGTCAAATTTAAGCATAAAACTCATTTAAGTATAAAAAATTCTGTTTCAGTTTACTCTTTTTAATGGAGCCAAACAATCAATGGTTTGGTTCCAGTTATTATAGGGCTATGACGGCACAGGCACACTGACATAGGCTGACTGAACAAGCCTAAGCACATCTTATTTAGACTAACAGCTCTAGTAAGATGTTTTAACATAATCAGATCAAAAATACAGCCAAATATACAAGAACTATCATTATTTGGGCATGTAATTTTTTGGGCAGTTGAACTGATTAAAAGTAGGCAATAAAAAAAATAATATAATAAAATATATTTTCAAATTGCTGTGTTTAGTCAACAGCAATATTGGTTATTTATTTTAACCACTCCTGACATAGATAGGAACTTAGGAATGAAAGAAAAAAGATGATGAAAAAAGTGTTTTTATCCATTTCAGTTTGTCAATGAATCATAAGTTGTAGTCAATGAAACAGCAGAACTTTTTTGGCATTTTTTTTTTCAAATTCAGATAAAAAAAAATTAATCAAAATATGAAAAATATTCTAGAGGAGCCAGTGGAGGTGGCTCGGGCATCTGGTCAGGATGCCTCCTGGACGCCTCCCTGGTGAGGTGTTCCGGGCACGTCCCACCGGGAGGAGGCCCAGAGGACGACCCAGGACACGCCGGAGGGACTATGTCTCTCGGCTGGCCTGGGAACGTCTTGGGATTCCCTCAGAGGAGCTGGCGCAATTGACTGGGGAGAGGGACGTCTAGGCCTCCCTACTGAAGCTGCTACCCTCGTGACCTGACCCATGGATTTTTATCCCTTTTGTTGTCAGAAAAAGAACAGAGAAAAAGAAGATAATTTATTTGATTCGTCATATACAGACGATTGAAAGCGATACCTGTGCATGTCGTTTTGCCGTCTCCCTGTGAACTTAAAATTGTTGAATTATGTATCCCCAGTTTATGGGACAGCTGGAAATAAAGCAGCTAAATTTGGTAAATAGTCGAAGGTCAATCATTTAATGGGATCTGAAAGGATTTTGTTAATAAGCTCCTTTTTTCCCCTAAATGTTCTGACCCAGGTGTTAATATACCTGGTTCTGTAATGAATCGTGGAGATAGAACCCAAATGTGAGCCAGACACGGAGCTGAGTGTTGAAAAAGGGGTTTAATAACAAAATCCAGGAGGCAAAAAAGGGAAACATACGGGAATCAAACAGGACCAGACATAAACTAAACTGACTCAAAAAACAGGAGGGCAAAGAACAGATCAGACACAGATTAGCAGACGGGCAGGTAAAATAACAGAGGTTAGGATGTGCTTACCGCAAGCTGACGAGAGGGAACTACACAAGACATTCTGGCAACAGACAAATAACTAAAGTGGGCTTAAATAGGTGACGGAACAGGGGAGCAGGGCGGGACTAATTAACAAAAACAAGTGGAAGTGATAAAAGGAGCACACTGACTGATGGACAAAAACCCTAAGGTAGAAAATAAGACCAAACAGACACCAACAAAACGAGGATCCAAACAAGACAGAACTCAAAACAACCAGACAATCAAAAACAGGAGAGAGGAGGAAAACTAAAACTAATAACATAAACCAGAACTAAAACCGGAATATTACAGGTTCAGGAACAGGAACCAGTGTTGCAGCAAATGGGACCATCAGCACCGGCGGTGCAGGGACAACATCGCGACCTGGTGGTGAGTCTCTCTTTGAACATTGACAACAAATATTTTGGCCGCTTTAAATCAGTAATTAGATTATTTCTCTATGCTTAATCATGTGTGTAGGATCAGAAAGACGACCTGGAGGTCCAGTTGGCACACCAGCACCAGGAACAGATGGTATTTGTAATGTGTTTGTATACAAAAAAAATAATTATTACATTATAAAACTCAACAGTTACTCCTTTAATTCCTCACCTAAATTGTTTGTTGTTTTTAAAAAAAATATGTTTTTGATCCATGTTTTTTAACTGTTCGTCTAGGTGACGGTGGTGGTTCAACTGGGTTGGAGGGCTCAGGAATTCCTGGAGGAGATGGTGGGTGAAATTTCTCAACATTTTGCATTATCAACAATAGATATCGCTTTTGGGTCAACACAACCAAGGGTTACAAAAGAAAACCCATAAGCACAAGGCCAAGATCTCTGAATATCAATCATTAAATTTACATTAGTGCAATTATTTTTATTAAACGTGCTCCGTCAGTCTAGATCAAAATGTTAATTTATACTCCATCAATGTTAAAATAGGTGGTACTGGTGTAGGTGGCAGACCAGTAGGAGGGGACGGAGTTGGTGTAAATGGAACAGGTATCCCCATCATTGGAGCAATACCAGGTAATTTGACCTCTCAAAGCTAAACTTTTAAAGATATTATTGTGTTAATATTGGAAGAAACCTTGTAACTGTGATTAATTTTTGTCCTTTTAATCATCTTTCTAAAACAGGATTTAATGGGACCACAATTCCAGGTAAGGTTGTTCAAGTTTATCTTCAGTCTTTGCTTATAATATCATGAACATGACCTAACCACCACATGGCATCAGCACATTTTACACTTTACACATTTACAGGACATGTTTTTATAAAAAAAAACATGTATGTACACAATGTGAGTAAAACAAAATTTCCAGAAATTAATTTAAAATGTATCATCCTCTCTCATCAACTCAGAAAAAAGTAGATCTGATTTGACCATTTTGTTTATTAGCTATTGCAGGCATCAGGTATTTAAATCAAAAACAGCATGTTTCTAATTATATATAAAATAACAATAATAGATCACCTGTTCACTATAGCCTTGTGAATCTCAAAATAATAATAATAATAGTAATAATAATAATATCTGAAAGATGACAATGTGGATCCGTATTTTCATGTTGAATCGATGTAATTGGATCATAAATCATTTAATTGCCGTGTCAATGTGAATCAATGTATTGTTACACCCCTAGTTATCATTAAATTAAATGTGTGCCTCATAGTCAGCAGTGTGCATTAACATACAAGACAAAATAGAAGTTACATTTATAGAATGATACTATTGGTGTTTCTGAGTAAAGATGCATTTAATGACTAATGAGGAAATAATACATTTTTAACTACTTGACCACTGATAAGAATAGATTACAGGAAAATTGGTGGAAAATGTATTGGTGCGGCTCTAGTACTTTTACAGATCATACTGTAAAGAATAAATCTCTTCCCTTAGGTCGTATCTGTGGGAATCTAAACTGCTTTTATGTTAAATACTCAAAATAACATCTACAAAAAAAATCAGATGTATTTTTTGAAGTGCAGCACTTGTCTGAAAACCACCAATGCCTTTTGTTCCCATGTCTGATAGGTTCAACAGGAGCTCCCCCTGGTGAGTACGCTTTAAGGATCATCTGGTTTGTTATTGAACTCAAAACTGTAAAAGAAAAAGAAAAAAAGAACACTAACAAAAGTATAATAGCAAGGCTACAATAAAAAATGGTAATCTATCAATAAACATTTTATGTTTACTGAAAGCTTTTGCAGCTGTAAGCGCTCCTCCTTTCACAAGTCCACAAAATGTCATAACCTAAAGAACAACACCTAAGAAATTTCCTTTAGGGGAGCCAAGAAGATGAATTTATATGTGAAAACTCTGATAATTCCCATATAACATGTAGATCTTCCTTTACAGTGGGTGGTGCAGCTGTACAAACAGCAGGTAGGTATTACTCCATGTACTGAAAACATATTCTGTGTAGAGGTACGTGTTTTTAAAAGTATTTCTCGTTTTAAACAGGAGGAACAGGAGTTGGTAAGTTGAACTGTGAGGCATTAAGCTCATGCTTTAAAACATGCATGTAAATTTGTGCAACAATAGTTTAGCATCTGTCTTTAATTTCTCTCTAAAATTCAGGTGGAACTGGAGTCCCCCCTAGAGGTGAGGATTAATCATTGCAGTGTACACTAATTGCTTCATGCTATAAAGTCTTACTGAGGTTGCACATCCGGTCAACAAACAACATGCAGCTAAAACCATGAAGAAAACCTGCCTTGATTTACCTTTTTTTTTATTATTTATGCAGGTTCTGGTGGTGATCTTTCAGGGGGAGGACTCCCACAAGCCCAACCCCTCAAACCTCCAGGTGAATAAAAAAGTGTTTAACATTAATGTCATGTTAAAGGATAATAAACATGATTGTTACCTATGCATCTATTCATATTGCATTTCCAGCACTTGAACATCATAATAATCTCTGGCATAAGAGGAGACAATCAAGACACCACACTCCATCCAATTAAGAGAACAATATATAGCAAAAGCATTCACACTGCCTTGAATTTCTTCACATTTTGCATAAAAGAATTGACAAACCCCTGAACACATCATTCCCACATTGAAACCTTGTGGAGCAGCATGATGCTGTGGGGTTGCTTTTTTTTTTTATCTTCAGAGGCAAGGAAGGCTGGACGGAGCTCCATACAGGGCAATATAAGAAAGACCCAAACAGGTTGAGACTGGGGAAGTCATTCACCTTCCAGCAGGACAACAATCCTAAACATTCAGGCAGAACTACATTGCAAAAATTACTGTTCATAGATGGCCTTGATTCAGTCTGACTGCGCTAAGGTTATTTTATTAAAGAAATTGTCCATCTCTAGATGTTAAGAGCTGCGAGACGCACATCCCAAAACAAAGTTGTTTAACAAAGTTTGGACTCAGAAGGGAGGAATACAAATGCACTTTTCAGATTAATGCATCTTTTTTTTTCATCCTACACCTACAATAGGTTAAGTGATCTTGTGGTTTTGTCTTTAAGGTGTCCCTAGAGGTGACACACCAGGTGAGGGAGATGGGGAAGGGGGGCCTGATGGAGAAAGAGACGGTAGAGGAAGCAGTGCTGGAAGGCCAGGAGGAGTTGGAGGGAGCCCGACCGATCGTGGGGGAACGGGAGACGTTTCTGGCAGACAAACAGGAGTGGGTAGAGGGGACACTCCAGCCACTGGAACTGGAATCGGACCAGGACGATCACCTGGCGCAGTCGGAGGAACAGCAAAACCACCTAAAGGTGCTGATTTTGTCAAGTCAACAACCAACAAACTAATGGACTAAAGTCATGAAGGACCGAAAACACTAACAGATTGAAGGAAATGTTTTGTTTTTGTTTGTTTTTTTCCCTATAGAATACGGACGAGATGGGGGTCTAACAGGGGGTGCAGGTGTTGGACCAGGTGGTGTCGGTGGGGTGGCAGGAGGAGGAGTTCAAAGGGGGACAGGCCCTGGAGGCACAGGGTTAGGACCTGCAACCGGTGGTGCTGGTGGAATAGGAACAGGAGTTGCAAAACCTGGAAAAAGTGAGAAGCAACCAAGCTTTGGTTACAGAAGCTGTTTTTTTTTTCAATTCGTCCAAAACTAACATGCCTGTTATTTTCAAAAACAGGTTGATTTAATTATTATTATCTCTCTTATTGTCTCCCGCAGCCTACAGTCCAGCTGGAGTTTTACCAGGTGGAGGTTTGTAGACTTAATCTCTGAAGTTTGGAGATGGCTTGAACTGCTCTAAAGCATATTTGTTATTTCCATCTCAGGTCTACGCTACCCCAGTACCGGTTCTGGCGGCTATGGTACAGTTCAAGGAGGTTATGGTGTGGGTCCAGGCAGCTATGGTACTGGGCCTGGTGGATTTGGAACTGGACCTGGGGGCTATGGAAGGCCCAGTGGCGGACCTAGCAGTGTTGGGACTCTTGGGGTCGGAACGGGTCCCGGAGGTGTAGCGCCAGGCCCAGGTAGAGTCAGCGTTCTACTGGGAGGATATGGTGGTGGTGTAGGACCTGATGGTAGGTTCACTACTATAAGATTTAAAAGTTCAAATAAAAAGGCTGGATTAGTAACAGGATACCTGTTTGCAACTTGTGTTAATAAGGTTCTAGATATGGCACCGGTCCTGGATCCAGCAAACCGGGGAAAAGTATGACAGCACTGAATAAATTCAACAGATTACACACAGAAGAAGAAAAGTGGAACTGAACACAATTTCATTTTAGGTTATGGAGCAGGAGGTGGACTCGGCAGCTATGGAACTGGCTCAGGAGGAGTTGGTCCAGGTGGTTTGGTGCCTGGTGGTGGTTACGGACCCAGTGGTACCGGTCAAGCTGGAGTTGGACCTGGTGCTGCTGGCACAGGATTGGGAGGTCTAGGAACTAGACCAGGCACCTTTGGACCTGGTGGAGTCGGGTCTGTTCCTGGTGTTTACACAGCTGGGGGTCAAGGCCTGGGAACAAGAAAACCATCAAAAACAGGTAGGAAAAAAAGCGACATTTAATAATGAAATATGGTGACACATTTCAAAACAACAAACTTTGTTTACAGGCTATGGATCATCATTGGGTGGAGCTGGATATGGACAAGGTAATTCCATCTTTTTATTTATGTAAAAAGAAACAATGTACATTAGTAGTTGATATTAATCACAGTTAGACTGAGTAAATGTGCCACATTTGACCAACAAACCAATTTCCATCTGTAGTTCCCTGGCACTTTAGTGATGGTACAACACTAAAAAACCGAAAAGAAATAAAATTCACATTTTACAAAAAGAACTGAAACTAAAACCAAAAACAAGTAACAAAACGATAACAGCTTGAGTCAAAAATTGGAGTTTTAAGAAATATACAAATCTTAAGTGTTCATATGAAATGATGTTCCTTCAGATATCCTTTGGCTGAGATTTAAAGATAGAGAACACAGGGGTGGATGGCAAACTTATCAAATTTTCACCATCATATTTCACCATGAGCACAGTTTGTCCAAATGATATGCCTATGCTTGGTACTTCAGTCACCTCCATTGATGGAGCTTGTGCAAATACCAAATGCAAATTTCAGTTTTAAAAACAAGCTAGAGGAAGTCCTCTTACCTACAAAAAGCGCACATTTAAAATTAATGCAATTCTCAGTTACTTAATTGTTGTGTTACAATTCTAAAATGAGAAAGGCTATTTGCTAAAAGCTTTCAGAGTTTTCTTCATGAGTGATTCTTCTTTTTTATATTTGATAGATTTGTAAATGACAAAAATAAAATAAATGTTTCAGATGATAAAACATGTTCACCATCAGAAAAAAAGTAATTTACGTAAATACAAAATGCAGTTCTAAAAATATTATTTTCTTTATCAAATTGCTATTACTGTATAAACCATGTCATGTAGTTGATATTGCTGCAAATATAAATTCTCCAAAGATTTTCATTAAAAAAATGTCACCTTTTTGAAGGTGGTTGTTTTGTTAGGTCAAATGTCCCTCCTCAATAAAAGGGTTGGGTACATTAATGATATGAGGCTTCAACCTACTTGACTTCACTATGATTGGCTACAACCATATTTTACAAAACCGGTCACAACCCTTTGCCCCTCCATGGAGGGGGGAAGGGGCCTCTCTCCTCTCGACATAACACCCTGTCTCAAATCCACTATTATTTTTATGGCAGGCTGAAGTGTTTGTGTTGCAGGATGTTGGTCAGGCGTGGCCAAGCTGACCAAAGGCTTTAACCTGGCGCCGCGATTCAACACAGTAGGACCAAAATACAAAGCCAGATAGACCGCAACATGGTGGAGAACTGGCCCCCCCAGCCGCGACAGGAGTTGGCAGCGGTTTAGCTCATCAGTCAACTGAATTTTTCAGTTACAAACACACCTTCCTTACATTTGATAGCATTTAGAAATTAAACAAACTTACAGGTAATGACAATGTGGTCGCCACCTTCCGTGTTGGTGAAGAAGTTTTTTTTTGTTCAAAAAATCCAACTTCAGTTCCCCCATATTTAAGGCTGTTTGCTTGATGGTGTGCTCTGATTGGAGAATATGAATTATGTAGAAAGACAACCCGTTTTCTGATCTGACAGTTTTTGAGCAAAGAGACAAAGCTGACCGCCCCTGAACAGGTCCTTTAGTAACCACTCTTGACATTCACATGGCCTCATCAGTGAACAACAGATCATATTATGCCCACAAAACCTCAGAAATATGAAATTTGTAGTCATGGCCCCTTTAAGGGAAACAAAGCTATCCAAACCAACTTGTCATATTATCACTTAAATACTTAAATAGTAACTGCATGATAACATGAAGGGGTTAGCTTAAAATATCTCAAACACCATGTGTAAAAATCCCAGTCTGACATCTTGAAATAGGGGGTTTTCAGCTGACGTCATGCTCACGTGACTACTCAGCGCGTCCGCCATATTGGGTGGCAGTCGTTTCGCACCGTTGACCTGCATTGTATGACGCCTTAGGCAGTATTGGAAGTGAACAATGGGGAAAACGTGTTTAATGATTGGTTGCACGGCCCGTGGAGGTGGAGATCAACGCTCTTTCTATCGCCTACTAGCCGTAATAGTGAATCAATGTGAAAAAACAAAACAGCTATCTGAACAACGCCGTCACCTATGGCTGACACGGATATCCAGGTCCGATTTGGACGGTGTTAAGCTGGAATACGCCAGAGTCTGCGGTGCTCACTTTGTCACAGGTAATTAACTGTTAAGTATTTAAAACATGTAAGAAGAATATATTAATAATAGGGCTTGGGCGTTATGACTTATTACTTTCCGCGGCTGCAATGTTGACTGCCTCCGCCGCCTCTACTGCCTATGACTACCGCGTACTGTACTCCCTCTCTCAGCCGTGTTTTAATTTGATTAATTTCACCTTAACTTGATTTCAACCATGGTAAGCCGTTGCTGTATTGTGGGCTGTAACAGCGCAACACATGATCGCCATGGGAAAAACATAGAAACAGATTAATTTTCCACCGCTTTCCTGCCTGGAGGCGCAACCACGGAGAACAAGAGATAAGATAACAAAGAGTCGTCGGCTCGCTTGGATCGCGGCTGTAAGTCGACCGAACATAACTTTCCACAGTATCCCGATGTCAATGAGAGTGTGTTCTAAACGTTTGAAACACATAGCAGCAAGTTAAAAGTACATTACATGCGCGAGTGGTTGTTAGCGCTAACGGTTAGCAGCTACTAAACTAGCATGTGCCAGAGCCCGTCTGAGCGCAGCTTACCTTTGAACGAGTTGCTGTGTTCCCACTGTTTGCTGGCTTTATGATCTGCAGCGCCTACCGGCGCCAATAAATAATTAAATAAATAATTTAAATAATTAAAGCCGCGAGCGGCGTCGATCGGCCCTGCAGCCAAGCGCCTTCGCGCACCGCCCGCCGTCAGCCACCGCAGAAGCATGCGACACATTTGCGTCGGATTGTTTACATATTTACCATCTTATTAAAACTCACCCGTCCACGTATGATGGCGATTTCCTTGATGTACATAACCAGATGTGAACTGGTTGTGAGCCTCTAGATCCTTGTAAGCTCTCATTTCCTCAAGAGTGTGCAGAGGGTTTTCACCGAACACCAGGTAATGCACTATGTCGCTGTGCTCTACATTTGGCCAATCATCTGGATTACTGCTAAACAAGGCACCGTGGAGGGCATACGGGTCCATATGGTCGATCACGGAACATTTCCTCAGGTATACGTCCTTATCTGGTCGCTCTAGCGTGCTGGCGTACTTATCCATTCGCGATACGATAATACGTGTACGACAACTAGAGATAAGGAAGTGAACCACCCAATATGGCGGACCGGAAGTTGGCCAGTGACGTCAGTGAAAACCCCCTATTGATTGATATGAAGTGTAAACAATGCCAACTATGAACAAAGCCATGTGGGACCACTATAGGGTAGTCAGGTGGGAGCATTTGAATGGAAGGTTTCATCACTATTAACTGCAAAAAATATTCCTTAAAATCTAAAAATACTAAAAAGGCAAGAACTTGTCTTTTTTCCATAAATCCTACATGGGGATAGAACAGTGAGGGCGAAACCCGACTGCGAAGGGTGCAAAGAGGTGGGGCTGTTATTTTAATGCCTTTCTGAAGAATTTTTCAGATGTAAAAAATATCCTTTAGAATAATTTTTAAATAGACACAGGATAAGTACAACCAACGTAGTTACCCCATATATCTGTATTACATCATGTTGTTAATTAAATGGTAAACGGAATAAATTTATATATCACTTTTCCTGTTCTGCTGACCATTCAAAGTGCTTTAGTCTCTAGCCACGATCATCCAATTAAATATACTAATATGGCAGGCAACGTAGGGTTAGATGCCTTGCCCAGGGGTACATTGACATGTGACAAGATGAAGCTGAACTTGAATCCAGAACCTTCCAAGTACAAGACAACTACCCTACCCGCTAAGCCTCAGTCCTAACTACTGTGCATGTCTTCTGAACAACTCCTTTGAGCTCTCTAAAGTTAGCCTGCTTTCACTAAAAATAGTTCATCTGTCACCATTTTGCAGGTGCAGGAGTTGGAGCCGGTGGAGCAGGCACTGGACCTGGAAGATATGGACCAGGAGGTGCCGGCACAGGAACTGGGGGTTTTGGTCCAGGTGGTGCAGGCACAGGAACTGGGGGCTTTGGACCAGGAGGTGCCGGGACCGGAACTGGAGGCTTCAGACCAGGCGGTGCTGGGACTGGAACTGGGGGCTTTGGTCCAGGTGGTGCAGGCACAGGAACTGGGGGCTTTGGACCAGGTGGTGCAGGCACAGGAACTGGGGGCTTTGGTCCAGGTGGTGCAGGCACAGGAACTGGGGGCTTTGGACCAGGTGGTGCCGGCACAGGAACTGGGGGCTTTGGACCAGGAGGTGCTGGCACAGGAACTGGAGGGTATGGAACAGGGAGCCAAAGTTTAGGAAAAAGAAAGCCTTATAAATATGGGGCTGGCACAGGAACTGGAGGTTTTGGACCAGGTGGTGCCGGCACGGGAACTGGGGGCTTTGGACCAGGTGGTGCCGGCACGGGAACTGGGGGCTTTGGACCAGGTGGTGCCGGCACAGGAACCGGGGGCTTTGGACCAGGAGGTGCCGGCACAGGAACCGGGGGCTTTGGACCAGGTGGTGCCGGCACAGGAACTGGGGGCTTTGGACCAGGTGGTGCCGGCACGGGAACTGGGGGCTTTGGACCAGGTGGTGCCGGCATAGGAACCGGGGGCTTTGGACCAGGTGGTGCCGGCACGGGAACCGGGGGCTTTGGACCAGGTGGTGCCGGCACAGGAACTGGGGGCTTTGGACCAGGTGGTGCCGGCACGGGAACTGGGGGCTTTGGACCAGGAGGTGCCGGCACAGGAACCGGAGGCTTTGGACCAGGTGGTGCCGGCACAGGAACTGGGGGCTTTGGACCAGGTGGTGCCGGCACGGGAACTGGGGGCTTTGGACCAGGTGGTGCTAGCATAGGAACTGGGGGCTTTGGTCCAGGTGGTGCTGGCACGGGAACCGGGGGCTTTGGACCAGGTGGTGCCGGCAGAGGAACTGGAGGCTTTGGACCAGGTGGCCAAGGATTAGGAAAAAGGAAGCCTTCTAAATCTGGTATATTTGATCATAGAAGTAGAACAATAAGTCAAGTGAAACAAATGTAACCTTTGTTAACAGAACAATGTTTAATGAAATATCTTTTAACTTTATACATCCAGGTTATGGAGGAGCAGGTTATGGAGCAGGTAAAACTATCCAAATTAAATCCATAATAAATTGTTCACATCTATGTTTACATCTTTAATGCTTTCATTTTCCTGACAGGAAGTTCAGGAGGAGCTGGTCTTGGTGGAACTGGAGCTAGACCTGGTAGTTTTGGTCCGGGAGGATATGGCCCAGATGGAACTGGGACAGGCCCTTCTGTTTATGGCACTGGGGGTGCTGGATCCACTGGCATTGGTCCAGGAGGGACTGGAGCTGGAAGCTTTGGTCCAGGAGGGACTGGGACGGGTGGCTTTAGTCCAGGAGGGACTGGAGCTGGAGGTTTTGGTCCTGGCGGAACTGGAGCTGGAGGCTTTGGTCCTGGCGGAACTGGAGCTGGAGGTTTTGGACCTGGTGGCCAAACACTTGGATCAAGAAAGCCCCCTAAGTCTGGTTATGGCTCATCTTTAGGGGGAACTGGCTACGGACAAGGTAAAATATATATAACACAACATTTAAAAAGTTTTGATCATTCTTTGCAGATGATGCTGATCTTTTACCAACTACACCCAGTATATAGTATTACTTTCATACAAGACCACTAAACTGTAGTGGAATATAACAGGGAAGCCCTGAAAGATTTTACCAAACATACCACCAGACAGGAACTCCTGACAATGTACTGAGAGTCAGTTCTAAACATCGTCTGCAGCTGCCTTTTCACCCTTGCACTGTATAACAAGACAAACCAGCGTTGTAGATGTTAACATTTCATAATTGCGGTTGCTCCAGACAATTTCCTGCTTTGGGGTCTGGGCCAAGATGTACAGCACATTAAGGTCACTTACAAACATGAAAAAAAAATTAAACCTGATTGAGCGTGCGGGTCATTCAGACTTTTGTCTCGTGATTTTTCATGAAGAACAATGAGACAAAACCAAGGGCAGAGAGAAGTTATAACTTTGTAAGCAAAGTTGGAAAACTTTATATTAAGCTTAACTCATTTATGTTTATTTGTAGCTGTGTATTGTTTTTTTAAAACTGGTAGATTCCCTTATTATTCATAATGTAGATTGAGTTCCCTGTAATTGATCTAAATGGGATGTTAACCTTTTGCAGGAGTTGGAAGCCGTCCCGGTACAGGAACAGGAGGATTTGTAGGAGGTGGACGAGGTGGGACACAGATTTCAAGAAGTCTATGCTGCCTAATGTTCTTCAGACTTCATTTGCAGTTGTGCAAATATCTGTAAAATGCTCTATCATTCTGATAAGTCAAAGTCATTATAATTAACCTACTTACTTTAACTTGCTCAGGTACTGCAGCCGGAGGGACAGGAGGTCTGGGAGGAACGGGTCAAACTGTTGGAGGAGCAGCCGGTCAACCAGGTTCGCTTCACAGAGCACTGAAAAAAATCAATCCAAATTAAATTTTTATTCATATTACAATACCTGGCATTAAAACAGGTTTGGGGTTAGATTACAAGAATAGTTAACTAAAATAATACTGTCTAACAGTTCAGGCAAAAGGTGTTTTAATTTGTAATGTGTATGTTTAACCAGGAGGGGGCGCTGGTACAGGATATGGCGGAGTGGCAGGAGGAGGCTATCCAGGTAAAATGACCTTCGCTCTATAACCCCTGTTTGTATGAGGAGATTGCACATCTTTTTCAATCTTAAATTTGCTGTTTGCGTCATATTACCAATGATGTCACTGATAAAACAAATAAGGCCCAATGAAACTATTGTTAACGGTATCTATTGTTGACTCTGACCTTTCCTGCTATTGTTCTCTAGGATATGCAGGGACTGGACAAAAATGTAAGAAAACATACTTTATACCCTACTTTGTGCCTGAGTACTTTACAACACAATTCAACATTAACAGATGCACATGTGAGCATAAGGCAAAATACCACCACAACAATCAACAGTCGAAAACAAACACATATCGTGTCCTTCTTTATTGCAAGATTAAGTTTCCTTCAGAAATTTTGGTCAAGCACAAAATATATTAACTTCATTTATTTTTCTACACCTGATTAAACCATTTCACAGAAAAACAAAAATGTCAGAGCTAATTTAAAGAGCTGTAGATGTCTTGTTGTTATAATGCATGTATTTATGGTGTTGTGTGTGAAAATTAAGCAAAGTCACTATTGGCATGTTTCACAACTTTCAGCCAAAGCACAGAAGGCAGCCAAATATGCAGCCATGCAGGCATTACTTGGAGCCGGAGGCTATAGAGGTAACACAAATCTAACACACTTGTTTGTTTAGCCTTACTAGTACACTGATACATATACTTACCGGCCACTTTATTAGATACACCTTGCTAGTACTGGTTGAACACATAGGTTCAATAAGATAAAAGATGTAATATTTGGAGATTTTGGTCCATACTAGAATTAAGGCATTCCGCCGTTAATGCAGATTTTTTAATTGCACGTGCCTGATGGGAACCTCCTGTTCCACCACTTCTCAAAAGTGCACTACTGGAATGAGATCATTGGAGAACATTTTGAGATGATTTGAGTTTTATGACGTGGCGCATTACCTTGTTTCAAAGTCGCATTCATCTTCTGGCATCAAATTAGACGGGGCACAAGTACAGCTCACTGGATAATTTCTTCTTTTTTTATCACAGTGTTTTAAAATCACAGTAGATCCGCAGTTTGTGAAAAACTCGGAGCAACCCGAATGACACCAAACCACGACGCATCAATTCCCTTTCTTCCTCATTCTGATGCTCAGCTTTACCTTAAACAAGTCATTCTCCCCACATCAAGATGTCTAAATGCATTAAATTGCTACCTCCATTTATGTCGACAAGCAATAAAACAGACACAGCTAGTAAAGTGGCCAGTAAGTGTGTACTGTATGTCTAATTCAATTAAATTGTTGCTATTGAAACTAATTAAATACATCTGAAATAAAAGTAAATCACATAGGACATATTGTCACGATGTACCGGTAGAACATGTCTAGCATGCTAACTGTATATTTGGTGTATTTTTTATCTGTTAACTGTCTCTGTTCCTGGTACTAGGTGGAGGCTGTCAGGGTAACTACTGTGGTCGAAGGAGGAAGTGAGAGACTGACAGACAGGAAGTGACCTCATTGAAACAACAGTGGTGCTATAGCATGATTACAGCTTGTGAATGTCTTACCTGACTTAGAAACTAGACTTAACACATTCCAAACGCAACGTTTTTTTATTGATTTTGAACATAAGAACCGGTTCTCAACCTGGCAGGACCCTAATTTCTAAAAAGAAATTTGTTGTAAAGTAAACGCCATGAGGACCAAACTGCTTTGTGTTCAGTTCAACTATGTGTTTGATTAGTTTTCATTACATTTCTACATGATAAGAACAGTGGTTAGAGAATGCAAGAGGGACAAGAGACTCATTTGTCCAACAACTGCAGTAAAGGCAATGAAACAGTTGTTTATTAAAACCTGTCCTCAAATCTTGTCATGTCCTCTCTGTGAAGGTTGAGAACCCTAAATTGTATTTTATCAATAGGCCCAAGCTGTTTACTGTGCTGTTTTGCTCATAGATGCTGTGTCAGATAATAACTGCAATACTGTGCAAGAGTCACAATTAATCTTCTGGGCTGAGACTGATGCCAAGGACTCCCTTTAGGGCAACTCCTTCAGACCTGTCTGCATGCTGACGCACTGATACTATTCAATTAAATTGCCTTAATACATTTACACTGAATGTAGCTTCAAATTGATCAGTGTTTTTACCTGCGTCTTTGTTTTAGCCTTCTCGTCAAAACCCAAACACTTGGACTGTTTTTCAAACTTTAAAAGGATAAAGTACGGACATCGCTGTTCTTTTTGGGGAAGGATGAACAACAGCTTTAAAAGGTCTGCTGTTTTGAACCTCTCCTACTCCGTTATCATTGAAATGCTTTTTGCTCATATGTCACTGTACTCAGACCTCAGGATCTGCAGTTTTTAACACTTTATACGTAGTCACAAGTGGAATGCTAAATACCAAAGGATTTTTACTGTAAAATTCTGGTTAATATATTTTATCTGCGCTGTAAGGATGTTGTTTTGAGAGTACAATGTGACTTTCTTTCAGATTACGTATGTGACATTGCTAAAATCTAAATCCAAAAATGAAATAGAGGAAAATGACAATGTTTTGATTACTGTTTTCTTCTTGTCTTGTACCTTTATAAGCACTGTTGAAAGAAAAATTGCTCACATTTACTAGAATTTTTAAATTATGTTAAGAAATGTATTTAGTCTCATTTTTTTAAATGTGTCACCTTATTTTACTTACTTATATGTTGTGAGTGGGTGTTCTGAAAAGTACTTATTAGACAGAAGCGCTTTGTTTTCTACATTGTCCTTAGATGTGATACGAATCATGGTGATGTGAGAGGATAAGAAAGCATGTAACTATCTTAATGTAAATGAGCTTGCCTTTGTCTCTCTATTCTGTCAACATGTTTTTAACATATTTTTTTGTATTGCCTATGAGGGAAAACTATGCGCTTTTGTACATTTGTTTAAGAAGTAAAGAGGAAGAACATTGAAACTTGGTTCTAGTATCCTGTTTCTTTTTATTTTGGCCACAGAAATGCATTTTTGTCGGACAATGATTGAACAAAAAACAGTCATGTTAAGTATGAGGAAGTCAGATGTTATGAACGATAGGTTTGTGTTCACATTTTTATCTGTGGTGAACCTTTCTAAAACCAAAGGCCAAGAAAAGGACCCGAGAGGCAGCTGCTTTGGTGATCTAAATGTAAGGCAGTCGTTCTCATCTTCACTCGTTACATGCAAAGGATGGAGTGAAAGGAAAGGTGTGGGTTCTGTGTAGGTCCAAATGAAAAGTGTTTACTTAGTCCTGTTTGAGCCTAATGAGAACTTTGCACCGGGTACGATCAGCAGACATAAATATTGTTGTACCATCTGTCAGCAGTACCGCAGAAGTATCAGAAAGCAAGATAACAACTGCTTCAGCTACTGTAAGAGCCAGCAGACCGTCCTTCAATGCCTCGCAGTAAAGTGACAGCTTGGCAGGGTGAAAGACCAGCCCCATCCAGAGAGTTAGGGTTACTTAACCTCTTTCTTTTTGCACCTCCGCTTGGCGTTGCTGACTCGCTTGGCACCACTGCTTCTCCTTCTTTACTCATCGCCCACATGTTCGATATCGTACTTCCAGTAATGTGGTCTTGTTGTGGTAAATGTACACATTACTGCTGCGTTTACTGACAAATAGAGCAAAAACAAGGTGTAAAACACAGAAATAAAATAGAATAAGCCAAGAGGGTGCAATAATTTAATTGGAAAAACTTTGTATGGAACCAGAGTGAGCTACTGGTGTAAAAAATAGATAAAGTCATAGTATGTGAATGGGCCCCTTGAAAGATAATAAATGCTACAAATCTCCCTGGCAGAGCATCCCGCACTGGGCAGGAACCTTGTTTTGTTGCACACACTGCGACTGCGACTGCTACTCTCTCTTATTGTATACTATTCAATTCAATTCATGATACATGCCATCTCAACGCACTTTCCAAAGTCAAATTCAATCAGATTATACAGATTGGTCAAAAATGTCCTATATAAGGGAACCAGTTGATTGCATCAAAGTCTTGACAGGCAGCATTCACTCCCTGTGGCGTAGAGCCACAGGGACAGTCGTCTGCATTGTCTATGACTTTGCAGCAATCCCTCATACTGAGCAAGCACGAAGCGACAGTGGAGAGGAAAACTCCCCTTTAACAGGAAGGAAAAACCTCCAGCAGAACCAGACTCAGTGTGAACGATCATTTGCATTGACCGACTGGGGGTTACAGAAGACACAATAAGAGAGACAAAAAAAGCACAAAAGCACACATTGATCCAGCAATCTGTTCTACATTAGATGGTACTACAGTAACACAACTTTCTGTTTATGCGTTTCTGCAATAAGTGTCTGTGGAGGACCTAAACACAGGCAGGAGGAAGGAGAAATTGAGCTGAAATGAAAATTTCATAATGAACCAGGAAAAAGCAGCCTTGCAGAACTGCAGATGATGAGGAAGGGAAAGCCAGTACAGGTAGCAACAATAAAGTGGATATCGGTTGAATCTGTGAATCTGACACTGGGCTAAGAGAAATCAGGAGGTTTATAAGGGCTGGGAGAGTGATCACTGAAATAATTAGACCAATTTACCAAGTGGAAGTAGCTGTAGGGCCGGGCGATATGTACCAAAAATTATATCTCAATATTGGCTGGGTGAATGGTAATATACAATATTTATCTCAATATGATTTTGTTTTCATAAAATAATTATAAAAAGGTATCTCTGAATCAAAGTTTTATTCCTAATGTCTCACAGGCACATTTGTGGAGAAATAGATGAAACAGCTGAAAAATAACCTACAGGAATACACAAAAGTATAATTATAATGCAACATGCACCATCTCGATATAAACGATATAGCCTCTTATTAGATTGCTTTTTTTTTATATAAATCACAATATTTTGCCCAGCCCTAAGTAGCTGTGAGACAAAGGAGGGAGGATGGCTGTGGAGAATGACTGAATAAACAAGAAGGGAACAGGAGAACCAATAATTAAACCGAACCAAGCTCAAAGGTGAACAGAGACATGGGCCACAAAAATACACTGGAAGAAACCCAAGGACTTCAAAAATTTAAGAGAAAAGCAACAAAACACAACCAAAAACCTGCAGATCGTGGCAGTTTCAGTTCAACAGGAAAGACGAACAACAACTGAATTAGACACTCTGCTTAGTGAGAGCATCTGACAGGACTAACGATGCATATTCAATTAATCTAAACCAATACGTTTCCAAATCAAGCAATGACAGAAACAAAAACCAAAGAAGGCACAAAACAACGGCTTGATTCGGCTTCCTTAGAAGAAAGGCTATGGATTAAACTTTTCTGTCCGGCAGGGCGTGGACACAATGAGGACGCCCACATTCAGGCTGGAAAAGGTTAGTGAAAGGGTCGATTAGCATGAAAGTGGTGTGATTCATTTGCTGTTACAGTAACCAGACACCTGTTCCGCTGAATGGTTATAGCGTGGTTTTATAGGTTTTTACAACATCGCAGCAGGTTTTGTGTTAATTATATTCAATTTTTTCAAACTGATTCAGAATCGTGTTGAAAGATTCAATAAAGTGACTCACAGATCTTTTACGACAACTATCGACTAAATGAATCCAAGAAGGTTTCCAAGTGCCATCATACAACAGACCTTTTTTTTCTTTTTCTTTTTTTTTTTTAAATACAAGGAATAGACAAGTTTTACAGTCTGTGCCAAGAAGTCAAAAGTTTGAAGTTGGTAAAATGAACTGGAGGGTTCCCCAATGTCAGAAGTTCAAATGGGAAAGTTGGAGATTTTTCACCAACCTTGATCTAAAAAATCCAATATGGCTGTTGTGTGTTTAAAATAGCTTTTACTGCCGTGATAAATTGTGTTTTGTTCTTATTTTTGCATTTCCACCAATTTCTATTATTTATTTTTCATCATTTATCTATTGGTGAGAATGTTCATTTAGTATGTAAAACCATCATATGCAAAAACATGAAGCGATATTGGTTTGCATTATAAAATTAGTTAAAATCTCTTAGAGCACAGCAATAAGCACATCCCACAGATGTGCTCTCCTTCAACAGGGACATATCTAAATTAGGTTAGGGGGTATTCTTCTTTGATCCACATTTTGACAAAATACACTGACTTCAGAAATAAATGGAAAATGACACTACCACTAATCTTGTTTTACTGTTTTCCCTGAGCCACCTATCACCAGTGGTTCAGAGTTTAAGAACATTGTCCCTACACATATTAATGAACAGGTTATGAAACCAGTGAGGCCTCTGAGGTAAAGTATTAAAACTTTTTAAATCATTCTTGACTGACAGTTATTACCGTGTTACGCTTCATACATTAGTCTCATCCCTATTCCTATCTTTTACCTCTGGGTTCCCATAAGGCTTAACATTGTCCTTTTTTTTAACTCTACATGCTTCCCCTGGCAAAAATAACAGAAACACAACATTAGCTTTCATCTGTATGCAGATGATACGCTGTTGTATTTTTTATGGATCTGTGAAGTCTATCCTTTATTGTAAAGATCTAGATGTGTCAGAGTTTCTTGCAATTAAACAGAAACCTAACTAAGATTATTGTTATTTCAATACTTGTGCATCTTAGTTGATTCGGATAATCAAAAAGTAAATTGTTTTAAATATATATCTCAATATGATATATATATATATATCTATATATATATATATATATATATATAGATAGATAGATAGATAGATAGATAGATAGATAGATAGATAGATAGATAGATAGATAGATAGATAGATAGATAGATAGATAGATAGATAGATAGATAGATAGATAGATAGATAGATAGATAGATAGATAGATAGATAGATAGATAGATAGATAGATAGATAGATAGATAGATAGATAGATAGATAGATCTGGACTGAGATGTCTGAAGTTCCTCCATGTAGCTGTTGGAGCCACTTCTCCAGAGTGGGGGTTGCTGCCCCGAGTACCACTGATGTCTTCACCTTCCATGCATTTTCTAGTTGTTCCCTGAACCCTTGGTATTTCTCCAGTTTCTCGTGCTCTTTTTTCCTGATATTTCCATCACTCAGGACGGCGACATCGATCACAACAGCTGTCTTCTGCTGCTTATCAATGATCACAATGTCCGGTTGGTTGGTCATCACCATTTCGTCTGTTTGTATCTGGAAGTCTCACATGATCTTAGCTCTGTCATTCTCCACCACCTTGGGAGGCGACTCCCATTTTGACCTGGGGGTCTACAGTTGGTATTCTGAACAGATGTTTCTGTACACTATACCAGCCACTTGGTTATGGTGTTCCATGTATTCCTTCCCTGCTAGTACCTTACACCGTGCTGTGAGATACTGGATGGTTTCTGGGGCCTCTTTGCATAGCCTGCACCTGGGATCTTGCATTTGGAGACTCGTATTTTGCAGCTAAACAGGACAAATGTATGCCAGAATAAAACCAAAATTATAAGAAGTTTCCCACTGGAAATCTAATTTTGTGCCCTCTGGTTATATTAATACTCCCATTTACGTGGATACTTTGATCGACTTCATACAAAACAGACTCAACAGTGCTGTTCTCCTCATTCTGAGCTGCTCAGTGTGCTTGTTCTTTGTCTAATTCTACCTCTTTGTTTGTTGTGCGTGATGAATGGGGCGCTTTACTGTGGGATCTTGACAGTGCCGTAATTGGAGCATTCATAAAGAGATTATGCCTGCGCTGCCTACTGGGAACAAGTCCGATTTCAAAACACAGCCTCGCAAGTTCCCACACACCACTTCTGTGAAAAACACACACGCTTCGATGCAATTAACTTTTACACGGGGGTCAGATTTTAGCCTTAATTTAGCTCTACTACATTTGGAAGAGTCTGCAGATAGGCGTAATCGTATCTAGCAGAGGTCTACATACTGCAAGGAACAGGAAGGGGAGGGTGGAGTGAAGCTTCTATAACTAGGATGGGCCTTTTTTTTTTTTTTTGTCAGCAGCCAGCTGATGTCAAAGGGTCAGACTGTTTTCTCACACTAACTACAAACCGCTCACAGAGAAGGGAACATATGCACAGGAAGCCTTCAAACACATGGAGAAAGGCTGCCGAAAGTTACAGGGCAACGCCTGCTACTGTCACGGCAGAGTGAGTGCCTGATTGGCTCTGAAACGCATGCTGCTAACAACACTGTTACTCAACTGGGTGGGTTGAGTAGTTCTGACCGCTGCGTATCAAGTCGTTTGGCAGGGCAGAATGTCACGACGGGACCAGAGGTTTCGGAGAGGAATCAAAGGACGGTGAGCACTGCGATTTTCTTTTTTTTTTCTGAGATGTTAAAATGCAACCGAGCAATGACAGAGAGACGAGCAAAGAAAATGAGAGAATGAGAGGAAAAGCACAAGTGCTGTTAAACTTCTGCATGTGCACTTCCTTAAACTGAGCTCAGTCAAGACCAACAGGAGCACAAGCAAACCATGCTTTAGTACCGTTTGTGCTTACACGTCAAAATTTACGTGAGTAGTTTAGGAAACGGTGAAAACAGGACGCTTCAGGAGTAGTTTATGCTCCTCTCCATAAGACCCAGTGACTTTGTTTTGCATCTTGGCAAAATAGTCAGATAAGCGTCCACAAACAACCAGGAGGTTTCTATTTATTTAACATTCAATACACCTCAAATTCAAACTTCAACTAAATTTCTCAAAAAATGCAAAGTCAAAGGTTGTCACCGTGTATTTTATATATATATAAAAAAACAATGTTTTAAGGAAGTGAAGGGAGTTTGCACGGAGAAAACAAAGAGGAAGCTAAGCGAGAGAATTTGTCGCCTTAATTTTAAATCTGATCTATGCTAATGTCCTGACATCATAAAACATCTATTTTCTGCAAGGTAGATGTTGCATATTAAACAGGAACAGAGAGGATGGCTACAAAAGGGTCAAGGAGGGGGTTAAAATGTGAGCCTGTGGGACAATAGGTGGTGAATTAGAGGAGAGAAGGCGAAAAGCTAAGAGCATGAAGTCTTTGGAAATATCTCTGGGCTGATTCCAGAGTTTACTCCCAACCAGATGTTCTAGAGGAAGTGCAGATGTGCCGCTGGAAGGTTTCCCATCCGTTGCGAGCGTGAAAAAACATCAACAACAGGACAAAAAAATAAAGACATCATCTTTTACTGCTTCATTATTTCCTTTGTGACGTATGAGAAGCAGGTCTAATAAATAACAAACAAGGGCTTCCTTTGATTCAGGCAGATGTTTGAACTTCATGCCACTGATGTCCTGAATGTTTTACAATTTCAACACCATATTCTCTGGAAAAAATGAAAAACAAAAAAGGAGAACAGCGTAGTCGCAAACACAATCCACAACAGTGAATCATTAGTTTTAAAGGTTACAAAACATTTCAGCATTTTTAACAGTTTTTGCTACAACACACAGGCTGTATCGCTAACACATTGCTGTGTTTGCCTCCTTACAGATTTCCTCTGTGTTTGCTTTTCTGTCACAGATAGTTGTTCCAGAATCATAACAGCAATTGTAATATCAAATAAAAAGATTCTCATTAAATAAAAAAAAACAGTTTTCAAATTAGGGAGAAAAGCTATCCAAACCGATCTAGCCCTAAGGAAAAATTGTATTATTCCTCAAAATCTAATAATTTGTTGATGCTGCTCACAACCATTTGCAACAACTGGCAATGTTTTTTTTTTTTTTTCATGTTAATGTGAAATAATTTCAATTCACTCTTCTTGGTGGAATTGTTTTAATTCAGCCACCCTGGAAGGTTTTCAAGCATAAACTGCGTGTTTAGATCACACCACAGCAGCTCAATTAGATTTAAGCCAGGACTTTAACTAGACCACTGTGAAACCTTCATTTTGCTGTGTGTGAGGCATTTAGGGTGGACTTACAGGTTTGCTTTGGATCATTATCCTGCTGCAGCACCTAAGGGTACTTCATCTTAAAGTCACAGACCGATGGCCGGACATCCATCATCAGAAATTTGGGGTAGAGAGAAGAAGTCCTGGTTCCATCAATTATGACATATCCTCCAGGTCCTGGAGCAGCACAGCTGTTCCAGACTGTCACACTACCATCATCTTGGTCATCGGCGCTTTTTCTGAAATGTGGTGTTGTACCCAAGTAGTGTTTTTTTGGCTCGGATCTCTCCTATGGATGCCATTTCTACCCAGTCTAGTTCTTGTTGTTGAATCATGACCACTGACCTTAACTGAGACAAGAGAGAGCTGCTGTAAATGTGGTTCTGTGTTGCTGTTTGTTTGTTTTTGTTTTTTACCTCATGGATGAATTGTTACTTCTGGAAAAGTTACTTCTATGTTTAACCCCACTTGTGTTTGGTGCCTCTCACAGTAGAGTTTAAATGTTTAGAAATCACCATATAGCCCTAATAGATGTTAACAGCTTTTGTTCTCATTTGCAGTTGAATTTCTTTATATCTGACCCTGATGTGTTGTTCTTTTGGATATTTTGGCCCACGTCAAGTTCCCTTTGCTTCTACAGGTCTGTCAGTAGCCAAGTCTTGGTATAGCTTGTCAAAACCAGCCAAAACAAATTTGGTTTACTACAATTTCTTATGATTTATCAAGTGGGGGCAGTTATATTTTCAAACTGAGCCAGGTTTGTTTGTGTAGCTTGCTTTCCCTTAATAAATGAAAGCACTTTGTATTTACTCAGGTTATCTTTGCCCGACATCCAAACCTCTTTTATGATGCGAGGCATAAAGTGTTACAAAAAAAGCAAAAACAGATGGGACCTGTGGCGGGGCGGGTACTTGTTCACACCGCCGTGTTTCTTTATTGCTCAATAAATTAAAACAAAACCGAACATCTGACCACAGAGAAATGCTGTGTCGTGTTCAAAAGGACACACGGGGAGGCTGATTCCTTCCTCCCTTTCTTCTAAAATCCAACCCCTCTCGTTCCCCATTGTAAGAGCCGTCTGCCATTTACTGTTAAAAAGTTGGGAGAGCGGAAACATGGATTACATGCACAGTTCAGGAAGTCACCTCCCCCTCTGTATGTAAGCTTGACGAGATAAGGAAGCAGCTTTTATTTTAATCAGTCTGTGGAAGCCAGGATGTCAGGATGAGTTTCAGTTTTTAAACCAAGGAACCTCATTGTGTTGTTTGCTTTCTTAAAGCTTACGCCTCGACACAATGCTGCCCATCAAAAAGCCTGAATGGGGATCAGTGAAATAGCATATATGGTTTACAGGAAACTAGAGCCTACTATCTGTGGCTCCGCTGACCGGGTCGTGTAAAAGTCTGACTGTTTATCTGACAGGTCAAATTTCCTCACAGGTCTCGTGATAAGGCTCATGTTTCTTCACTAAAGGCTCGCTTTGTTTCTTGCTTTCTTCATTCATAAAGGTGCTGTGATTGTGAGTGCATCCTGTCTCACTGGTACTATGAAAAAGAAGGACAACTCTACTGTAAGAAGCACTACTGGTCCCGCTTCGGAGAGCACTGCCACGGCTGCAAGGAGCCCGTTTCAACAGGGCTTGTTATGGTAAAGTGGTCAAGTGTGCTAATCCCAATTCTTTTCCTGGATTAGCTACTACAACAACACAGCCAAAAAAAACAGGACTGTCGATTTTATAACAGTTTGTTCTGGACAGAAAACAACCCCTTTGATTGTTAGACGTAACACTCCAGATGTAACTGTGTCAGGCTTTCTGGACAACATAAGAGGAAAGACACATTTCCTGACTAGTTTAACCCCTCTGAATTAGTTTCTGTGTTTGAAAACCATAAATGTTACTAACAATTTAGCTATTATATATAAAGCTTGCTTTTTCAGCCATCCAGGTAATCGAACCTAAAACATTTCATGTTTCTATAGGAGAAAAAATAGATTGATGGCTGTGGAGCTAAAGTAAGAATCTCCTGTGTATCGATCACTTAAAACATCAGTTCTTCAAATAAACCGGCCCCCTTGAAAATCCACTTTAGGCTGTGAAACAGTGAGAGAGAAATGTGTTACTAAAATAAATAACACAACATATCGGAACGCTTTCAACTATTAATACCTTAAAACACTTCCTGACCTGCTGGTTTCTACTTTTCTACCAAAGAAATTCAGAGGAACTGCTTAAAAAAAAAACATCCTACATGTTCCTCCAGAAATAAACAAAAACAAATTTTGCCGTAAACAACACTGCATTGCCTTAGCATATTTTGTCACGTTATAAGTATAGATTTTACTGTGTTTTTGTGTGTGTGTGTGGGTGGGGGGGGGGACTTGAATGTAATAGGCCAACACAAAATAAGAAATTCTTTTATTGTCCTACGATGAAATTAGTGTGTGATGGTGGCAAAGACACAGACAGAGTTACACACAGTTTATATTAGTGAAAAAACAAGCTAAGCTAATCTAAAGTTAGTTTAAAGCAGCAGAGGATGAGCTTTGTCAGAAATAAAAGTTTTGAAAAATAAATGGCACAGTAAATATTGCACAAGTGTTGATAATATGGCATTCTTGGGTGAATAGTATATAATTGTAAAAAAAAAAAAAAAAAAAAAAAAAAAAGATAGTGTATAATTGCAAAGAGAAAATAAAATAGACACTTTTTGTTATGTGTTTTATTAATCTAAAAAGTTATGCACGCCTTATTTTAAACCTGACGATTCAACTCTTTGTAAAACCTAATTTCCCTGCAGTTGTTCATCTCTCTGCCAGCTTTCCACAGTTACAGACAGAAATGTTTGTCTCCTCTATAAAACAGCTCAACCCCAGTTGGAATGGGGATCATCCCTTAACATCAATGTTCTTGTCTTTGCTACATAGTTTAATTTCTCTGCAGGCTCTGCACTCTGAATTAATATTCTTTAAGCTAAACTGGGGGTCTCACACTCCAGTCCTTCAGGGCCGCCGTCCTGCAGATTTTAGACGTGTTTCAGACCGCTGATCTACGCCACTCCTGCTTAGATCTGGCAGGATGTTTAGAGTGACTGTCCTGCTGGAAGGAGAAACTCGGCCCATTCTCAAACCCTTTGCAGCTAATGGCAGGTTTTCTTCCAGGAATGTGCTGGGAGATTTAGCTCTATCTATATTCCCATCTACTCTGACCAACTTCCAGGAAAACTATCCTCAGAGCGTCATGTTTCCTGCATCATGTGTCCCTAGGTGGATTGTATGTTCATAGATACATGAGGTGCTAGTTTTTCCTGCATAGAGCATTTTTACATGTAAGCAAAATGGTTCCATTTGATCTCGTCTGACGGAGATGATCACAAGTCATTTTATTCTAGTCAAAGTCAGGTTTTTATGGATAAAATAAAATAAAAATGTTTCATCCAATCCACAACATCCAGTGCACCTCTAACCCTGCATTGCTGTAGGTTAGTGATCCATATCGCTACTATTTGTCCTCTGGCCTTAATTCATTAATTAATTAATTACCACATCAACAGTTACCAATTATTTTTAAATCTTTGAATACTCATTAACAGTTTAACATCTTTAAATCATTTACCATTTAATTTACCATCAGCCTTTAGTAAAAAAAAACACTAAAGGCTGCTTGAAGTTTTATCAAATTTAATTAACCTCTTTGAAATATAAATTTAGGCATTCATGCTCTAAGAGAAACAACAAGAAGAGATTAAAACCCAATAATGTTGAATTCCTGAACAAATCAAAGGGTTTTGTTGTTTTTATAATGACTAACTACTGTTTGTCCCGGCCGTCATATTGTCCACTCCTTGATTAGATATTTCCACAAATTGGTTTTGGAGGATCCTCTTCTCCTCCATCTGAGCTGGAGCACATTTTTTTTTTTGGTAATATTTAGAAACCGTTTAGCAAATCTACATTTAAAAGTAAAACCTTTGTTCTCAATTAAAAAAAAAAAAAAGTGTTCAAATTTAAGGCACTCACAGGTGGACTCTAGACACAAATTAGGAGACATTTGAAGCCAGTTAGTTAGACTGGTTCTTAATCAGTGTTTTCAGACTAAACAGGGCTAAATACAAATGCACAGCACATTTTTGAAGTTTTCTATTTGCAAATAAATACAAAAAAACAGAGAAGACCATCATTGTACTTCATCTTCACAGCTATGCACTCTTTGAGATGAACCTTTACATAAAATCCCTTAAAATTTGTGGTTGTAACCTTACAAAATTGGCTTTTTTTCATCTTCTCAGGTTGCAGGACAGCAAAAGTACCATCCGGAGTGCTTTACATGCATGAGCTGTGAAATGGTCATTGGAGATGGAGACACATATATGCTAGTTGAACACTCCAGACTTTACTGGTAAGTGAACCAGAGTGAAATTTCTACATAGATATAAAATACTACAAATTTAGAATACTAATGCATGTACTTTGCGGCGTCTGTTCAGCGGCCACTGCTTTTGTCAGGGTGTCGTGCCAGCTGTGAGGTCAACATCTGTTACAAAGAGACCCCACATGGTGGCGCTGGTGTTCCTTCCTCCCACTGCAGCTGGACAACGAGGCCTGACGGTTTCTGCTGATTTCAGTCAAGACAAAAAGCTTCAGATTACCGTTACAGAGTGAGTCGTCTCTTTGGTTCAGGCATTCTGCATTAACGTATTTCTACCCTCCAGAGCTAAGTTTTAGAGTATAAGGTAAAACTTTTACCAGACAGGAGATTTTTAACCGGCCTAAAATCCGAACCACTTGTTTTCTTCATTTAATTCTGCAGACACATAACAAACATTGCAGAGGATTCCAGGTATTTTTTTGTGCTCAATCCGTTCATCAGGAAACCCGAAATGGATCCCCATACAGTGGCTTGGAAAACTATCATTAACCCCTGGAACCGTTTCCCATTTTGTCACCTTACATCCACAGAGAATATATTTTACTGGGGTTTTTGTGACATACCAACACAGAGGAATCCCAAAGTGAAAGAATAAGCTGACAAGGGGCCGCCTGTGTTGGGCCCCTTGAACAACCAATGCAATGTTTATGTACCTGAAGTTGTTAAGATCAGAATCCTTTGCGTGAATAGCCCAACACTCACTCTCATCTGGGAGTGCGCTCCAGTGGGTGGCTCTGGTTCAGGTGTTAAATCAGATCGGTGGTATTCCCTGACTTTGTCGGAACATGCAATCGACATAATTAGCATTTCACGTAACTCTGTTTTTGGTCCAACTTCAAATAGCCATAATACCTCACTACTGAACTGTTCTTTTCACAGATATCATCATGTTTGTCCCTCATGGGGTCGTGAGGGTTGCTGGTGCCTAACTCCAGCTTTCAATGGGCCAGAGGCAGGGTACACCCTATACAGGTCGCCAGTCTATAGCAGGGCAACACAGAGACAAACAGGACAAACAACCATTCTCGCATCTAAGGAGAATTTATAGAGGCCAATTAGCCTAACATTCATGTTTTTGGACCCGGAGAGAACCCACGCATTCACAGGCAACAGCGCTATCCACTGCCCCACTGTGTGCAGCCAACCTTCTGTCGTTTTTTCTTCCTGCTCTTATTTTTTTCTCTTTTGCAGCAGCCTCAGGTCAATTACCTGAAGTGGGAGTGTACAGCTGCACAAACATTAGCCGTTAGCGGGTCCGGTTGCTACTGTGCTTATCTGCGTCAACCCAACTTGTGTGGCTCTATTTTAGCCACTTGATTGGCCCAGCCTGGAGCAACTCTCATTATCATTGGCTATTGAGCTTCTTCTTTTTTTTTTTTTTTGAGTTTTTTTTGCGGCACTAGTGGCTTATTTTTTAGAGAGTGGGCTGACAGGAAAGGGGGTGTGAGACATGCGGCAAAGGACCACAGATCGGAGTCAAACCTGGGTCGGCCGCGTCGAGGACTAAGGCCTTTATACATGGGTCGTGGGTACTAACCACTGCGCCACCAAAGCACGCCCATTGGCTATTCATCTTATCCGTATATTGAAGGTCTATCAACCCTTTCCCATTTGTCTATTATGACATATGACTATGTCTGGGCCAACAGATATAGTCATAGGGAGGGTTCAAGGTCCGATCCAACCTTCTCAGTCGTCGTTTCCCTGGGCAAAACACTTCACTCACCTTTCCTGTTGGCGGTGTCAGTGGGCCCAGTGGCACCGATATATGGCAGCCTAGCTTCTGCCAGTCTGCCCCAGGGCAATGTGCATATATGGGTAAACGACTGAATGTGGTGGGAAGTCCTCTGGGGTTCTCTGGACTTGATGAAGGGCTTTACAAGTACAGGTCATTTTTACTGATGAAAGATTATTTCAATATACATATCGCTATCAATCTATCGCCCAGCTCTATGATCCAATTATCCAAGAGGAGTCTTCTCGCCAGTTTTATTCTGAGGGCTGAGCTGTGGCCAATTCGACAAAGATGATTCACTTTGGGTCCATTCCTCCTATTACTTCCAAACCTTTCCTTCAGAGATTCAAATATTGTGGAAATCCTTATGGAAACAATAACAGAAGTTTAGAGAAGGTATGACCTTTAAAGGTTGATTATACACTGATAGTTTGTTCTCAGTTCCCCTCTGAATTTCACTCTGAGTAACCCCAACGTGCTTAATATGTATGCCTGAGAACGTTGGGCCATGCTCCTTATGAGATGACGGATGGTGTCCTGTGATATCTCCTCCCAGATCCCGACCAGAGCTAAGAGTCAACCTGCTCTCATCTATAAAAAGAACAGCGCACCGGTGCCAAACCTGCCATGTCTGATGTTCTTTGGCAAATGCCAGTCGAGTTCATCGCTGTGAGCACATGGTCTACGAGAGGAAGCCGGGTCCTCAGGCCTCCCTCATGAAGTCTGTTTCTAATGCTTTGGTCAAAGACAATCATGCCGGTGGTCCACTGGAGGTCACTGGCAGAACTCATCCGGTCCCTTCTTGCACAAAGGAGCGGATAGCGGTCCTGCTGATGGGTTCAGGACCTCCCAGCTCTCCCAGAGTAACGGCCTGTGTCCTGGATTGTCCTCCATGCTTTTGAATCTGCCTGTGCAACCTGCGTAGGGTCCAGGAATGGCCTCACGCTACCAGTAGTGACCCTGGCCCTGGTTAAATGCAAAACTACTGAAAACAGTCAAAGAAAATGAGGAGTGAAAAAAAAGTCTGTGATCTCCACCTGCAGCACCATCCCTGGTTTTGAGGTCATCTTATTGTTGCCCTTTTAGATCACATTAACACCAGAACGGCTGGCATTGATTAACAGCCCCCTCTGCTACTGAACTGACCAGATCAATGGTTCAGGACTTTATACTCTTATTAAAAAGTAATGTAGATCAGTGTTATTATATAATGCTTATGTTAACAACTATCCATCCATTTTCTAACATGTCTAACCCATCTTGGGGTCATGAGGGGTGCTGGTGTCTACCTCCAGCTGGCAATGGGTGAGAGGGGGGGTTCACCCTGGACAGGTCGCCAGTCTATCGCAGGGCTTCTGACAACTAATTCCAGCATAATCATGAAATTTCAAGTTAGAGAATTAATATTGCGATCCTGATTAATTTTTTTATATCATACACAAATCTCAGAAAAACAAGTTTACAGTTTGATTGATTGATTGATGGATTGATAGATTGTTTTATAGATTGAATTCTGACAGATTTGAGACCGGTAAGATAAATAAGATGCTTGATAAGGAGCTAACAAGAGCTTCAATACATACATCTAGCTAAATAGTTATTTCAGCCCATTCAACACCTATAACTCTGCTTCAGTTTAGACCCTGGTGTCCTCAGCCCGGATCTGCTGTCTTCTGTCCAAGCTGGTGATCAAGTCTTAGAGGTCAATGGCACCCCGGTCCGCAACATTTCCCCAGATGAGGTAGCGTGATCATAACAATGCAAATATTATCATTCTTTGATTAAAACAAAGTCTAAAAACACAAGATATGCCAGCAATCCCAAACTAATACTCTTTTCTTTAGATCAACCGTATAATCCAGGACACAAGCAGACCTCTTCAGCTCATCATCGAACACAATCCACCGTCTCCTCATGAACCTCTTCCACCAGATCGCCCCCCAAACACCGTCAGCTGTCCTGACTCCTGTGTCCACGACAAACTTACTTCTATCCGTAATCTCCCAAGTCTGGCAGAAGAGCCAAGTACACCAGAGGAACGACAAGGACATCAGTCGAGCCTCTCGCCGCCTCAGCATCAAGGAAGCGTAGGGTTGCGAACCAGGCATATTCTGTAAGTCTTTACGCTCACTGCAAAAAGACAACTAAAAATAAGTACAATTTTCTTTAAATTAATGTATTTGCCCTTGATTTGAGCAGGTAAATAAGATTATTTGCCAACGGAATGAGTATTTTTACCCCTGAATTAAGATAATTAGATATACTGCGCTTGAAATAAGATGATGGAGATCAATTGTTCTTATTTTAGGTGCAAAAATTCCTTATTCCATTGGCAAATAGTCTTATTTACCTGCTCAAACCAAAGGAAAATACATTAGTTTCAAGAAAATGTTACTTATTTTTAATTCTATTTTTGCAGTGCTGCTGTGTTTGAATTACTCCTTTGTTTCTTTTGTCTAAGTTGTCTTCTCTTTTTACAGACGAAGTTACAGCATAGACAAGGGCCCCCTGTCTTCTGGAGCGTTGTCTTTGCTTTCACAAAAGAGAGACATGGTTCGCTCAGAGTCTCTTCGAGTCGACCCCGGAGACCGGACACACCGTATCTTCAGACCGTCAGATCTCATCCACGGAGAGGTGCTCGGCAAGGGCTGCTTCGGTCAAGCTGTGAAGGTATACCTGTCTTCACTCCTGGCCTGAATTTTACGTCCTTCAACGTGAAAATATTTCAAAGCAAAACCTCATATCAGAAATCCTTATGTGAAGGTGACGCATCAAGAAACCGGGGAGGTGATGGTGATGAAAGAGTTAATACGTTTTGATGAAGAAACCCAGAAGACATTTTTGAAGGAAGTAAGTAGTCATCGAAAGGAAATTTAACGTTTTTTTTTTTTTTTTTTTCCAGATTGAAGTTGCAGCAAGCAACAAGAGTTCCTGTAACCACAGTGGTGTGAAATAGTGTTTGCCCCCTTCCTGATTTCTTGTGTTTTTGCATGTTGGTCACAGTCATATTTTTCAGAACAACAAACAAATTCAATCAATAGTCAAAGACGACATATGTGAACACAAAAGGCAGTTTTTAAATGAAGGTTTTTATTATTAAGGGAGAGAAAAAATCCAAACTTACAAGGCCTTGTGTCAAAAAGTGAATGCAATCAAACATTTGCGCTGTGGAAAAAGACTAATCTATGCAGAATATTTGTAATTCAGCCACATTGGAGAGTTTTCCACCATGAACTGCTTGTTTTTTTGGTCACGCTTCAGCATCTCAAGAGGAGTCAGGTCAGGACTTTGACTAGGCCGCTCCAAAGTCTTCATTTGATTTATCTTCGGCCATTCAGGGTTGGACTTGCTGTTATGTTTTGGATCACTGTCCTGCTGCAGAACTCAAGTTGGTTTCAGCTTTGGTTCACGAACAGATGGCCGGACCGTCTCCTTCAGGATTTTTTTTGGCAGACCACAGAATTCATGTTTTCTTTTATCACAGCAAGTCCTGGAGCAGCAAGACAGCCTCAGACCATCATACTACCAATAAGATATTTTACTGTAGCTATCATGTTCTTTTTCTGAAATATGGTGTTGCTTTTATGCCAGCTGTAACGGGGATACACACTTAGCGAAAAGTGTGTATCTTTTGCCTCATCAGTCCACAGATTATTTTCCCAAAAGCAGGTGAGGCCTGCAGTTCTTTGAACGTCATACTGGGTTCTTTGGTGACCTCTTGGATTAGTCATTGTTGCGCTCTTGGGGTCATTTTGATCCACCGGCCATTCCTCGGAAGTTCACCACTCTTCCATGTTTTCACCGGGAAACGGCTCTCACTGTGGATCGCTGGAGTCCCAAAGCTTTAGAAATGCCCTTGGAACCTTTTCCAGACTGATAGATCTCAATTACTTTCTTTCTCATTTATTCCTGAACTTCTTTGGATCTCGGCATGATGTCTAGTGTTTACTTATATTGTCTGTGGCCAGTAATCAAATTTGTTTGATGTTCTGAAACATGAAAAAACTAAATAAAAAAAAAAAGAAATCAGGAAGGGAACCAACACTTTTTCAAACCCCTTTATAACGACATCAGGTCTAATTATTAGAATCTGAACGTAATATTGTCAGAATCACAGCTTTTCTCACAATCTGCTCAGGTGAAGGTGATGCGCTGCCTTGACCATCCCAATGTTCTCAAATTTATCGGACTGTTTTACAAAGACAAACGAATACATTTCGTCTCTGAATATATCCAAGGAGGAACTCTTCGAGAAACTATTGCAAAAATGGTGAGTTTCAAATCTACATTTTAAGCACATCCCACGTTATCCCTGTCAGAACCATGAACACACTGAGTTGGTTAACATTTGTGCCGTTGCAGGACGAAGATTTTCCCTGGAATTTAAGAGTTGGATATGCAAAAGACATAGCAGCTGGAATGGTAAGTGTTTACGTACAATACCCTTAAGGTTACAGCGCTTCGTTCCAGTCAGAATCTGGATATAAATCCATTTGAGTCTGTAATTTGATTTTCACAGACACTGTTTATCTGATCTCATAGATTTTAGGATAGTTTGCTAAAAATAATCTCTGGATGGGCAAAACCAGTAGACACATAACTGGCAGGAATTACATCTGAAATGGAACTGAAGGCTGGTTTGAGAAAGTATTGACTCAGCGGGGCTAACTTTAAAAGCACGTATCCTTTCCTTCCAACTTCACAATTATGCGCTATTTACCGGTGTCCATGATATAACATTCCTGCAAAAAAATGGTGGTTTGTGGCTTTAACAATGAAAAAAAGTTCAAGGAATTTAACGACTTTGTCCAGTGCATTGTACATGTTTACACCATCTGAACATTTGAAAGTCATTACAAATGGTAAATGATGTTCAAAACCTGCTTCTTTAAAGGCGTATCTGCACTCCATGAATGTTATCCACAGAGATCTAAACTCATACAACTGCCTGGTCAGAGAGGTGAGTAAAAAGCTTCATGAAATGCATGAAAAAGTAGTGCAAACATTATGGATACTAAACATAATTTAAAGTTGCTATATATATATATATATATATATATATATATATATATATATATATATATATATATATATATATATATGTAATTGCACTAATATTGCTGAAAACTGCTAAAATATCATTAATGCATGAAGTCAGTTTTTAATAAGTCTTTTATTCTAAAATGTATTGTTCTTTCTGTTTTAGATTTTAAGCTTTTTAAAGCAAAGCAAACAACATATAGCCACATTATTCAGTAAACATCCTGAAGCTTAAATTTGCTCTTTGCTTTAGAACCAGTCGGTAGTGGTGGCAGATTTTGGACTTGCCAGGCTGGTGATGCATGAAAGGAATCAGAGCAGAACATCTTCTCTGGAGCGGAGCGTGAAGGGCCCACTGTCAGAGCTGCGTAAACCTGACCGGAGAAAACGCTATACTGTGGTAGGGAACCCCTACTGGATGGCCCCTGAGATGATCCACGGTGAGTGGAAGCATTTAAGCGTCTTAGCTGCAGTGACCGAGGGAGCTTCTTTGTCTAGACTGGAACAAAAACTGTGCTGCTCATTACATTTTCCTCTTCGACCCTTAGGAAAAACCTACGATGAACGGGTGGACATATTTTCCTTTGGGATTATGACTTGTGAGGTGAGAACTTTTTGCAAGGCCAGTCATAACTTGTAGCTGGCTAATAAGAACACAAAAGATTATTATAACTGAACAATATGTACTGTATCATAGAATGGGATTTTTCTAAATATATGGACTCCCTAGTAATTATTTAAATTATTTTTCCAACATCCATGCCTTCAAAATGTAACTGAAGGGGTCAAAGAGTCCAACCTGTTTTAAGTCAGTGGCCAAACAAATTGGTGCACTGCCGCCACCTTGTGGTAGCAAAGTATAATAACCAAGTGCTAATAAAAACAACATGTAATTTATAAAATAAAAAAAGATACAATTCAAATTTGCAAACGCTAAAAATTATTTCAATATTACTGCCTAATAACATTACAGGCACATCTCAATAAATTAGAATATGTAAAGTTAATTTATGTCAGAAAGTGAAACGTTTACATGCATTCATCACACAGATATATTTTGAGTGTTAATTTTTGTTACTTCGGATGATTTAGGTTTACAGCTAATAAAAAAAACAACAAAGAACTACATTTCTTAGAAAATTGCATAAAATATTTTGAAAACAGAAATGTTGTCTACCACCATCATGGGGACCGCTCCTTTCTTAATAGTTGGCAGTCACTGACATGTTTCACACAAAGGTTAAGCCTCAACAGGTCATTGCCTAAAAGATGGTTGCTCAGAGTGCCGTATGAAAGCATATTAATGGTTTGGTGGAAATTCACAGGGGTTGGACTTGACCCAGTAGGATTTAGCACCTGCCTACACCCTTGTTAAAGCAACTTGGACTTCCCATTCACATAAGCATAGCCACAGGACCAATGCCACATCACACTGATGCCCTAATTCATGCAAAAGAAGCTCTTAGGCATATACAGCACATGGACGTACTTTTCAGTAGACACACTTCCATTTTATATAATATTTGTTTTGGTCTGGTGTAGTTTTCAAATTTTCTCAAAAGCAATACTGGGTTTTCATCAGCTAAAATCGTCAAAAATTAACAAAATGAAATGACTGAAATATCACTGTGTGAAGTTTTTGAGCAGAATCACTGAATTAAATGGAATTTTTTATGATATTGTAATTCCTAAGTGATGGACCTGTATCAATAACACAGTTGCTTAACGATTCCTCTTTGTTTCCTCAGATTATTGGCAGAGTGAGTGCCGATCCTGACTACCTTCCCCGAACAAACGACTTTGGACTAAACGTCGAGGGTTTCCTGCAGCAGTATCACTCCGCCCAGTGCCCATGTGCCTTCCTGCCTCTGGCCGTCCTCTGCTGCGACATGGATGCTGATAAACGGTAGGATTGGGCAAAAATACTTGTTTAAATATGAAATTCAGGTGGAAGCCCAGATATTGTAAGAGGCTAATAAAAATGAAAGCTACTTTTAAGGTGTGTTTACACTTGTTTTTAGGCAGTGAGAGACTGCTCTTCTAATATATTAGTCCTGGAAGATAAATTGAAAATTGGAGATCTCCTTTTTTTAAGTGCAAAATAGCCAACTATAGTCCTACTTACAACATAGAATAAAACATCCCACATGTCTGAAAAATGAACGCCTGCCTTTCAGACCCTCTTTCTCAAAGCTGGAGGAGTGGCTGGACAACCTGCTAATGAACCTGGACATCAGCCTGCCTTTGCTCTCCGAGTTGGAGCAACTCTGTCGGGCCTTCTGGAGGAATCGCACCGATCAAGACGAGGCTGGAAGCCGGGACGGAGCTCCTGTTTCCTGTGAACAAAGTTTTTCAGAGACGCGTCGAGAAAATCTGAGCCCTAAGCTTGGCCCGGACAAAGCAAACAGCCACACTGGGCCTAATCATTGTCCTCACTACCGAGGCCCAAATGACCGCGGTGACAAAGATGTGAATGGGGAGCAGCACAAAGTAACGACCGAACCACAACTCACAGACCGGTCCTGCTGCGAGTCCATACACTCAGGGAGGAGTGAGTCCGAGGCTCATGAGGACGGCGACGTTAAAGGACAAGCAAAATGCCAGCAGCAGTCCTCACCGTTAGGCCGCTCTAACAGGACTAGAAGAACTTGTAGAGTTCTGTGGGACAAATCTACAGAGGACAGCTCGTTTCTCTGAACGTTTGCCGACATGACTGAGCTCAGTTTGTGGAGTAAACACTTTTTTTTTTATTGTTTTTTTTAGGACATTGGTTCCTCATCAAAAAGTAGAGAGAGAAACATGTGTCTGAAACCTGACTGATGACCATGAAAACTGGCAGAGGCACAAAATGTGCAGCTGCACATTTATGAAGAATGTTTTTGAAAAGATGCGTAGCTTGATATTAATTATTTTGCACATTAGATTTGCCTGAGAGTAGTCCATAAACCAGTATTTAAGTAGCTGTAGCTGAAGCCTTGCTCGATAGGTATTTATTAAACGTTTAGACGGCTCCTCGTTTATTATAATATCCTGCACTGGCAGTGTTTTTCAAAACAAAAGACTTATTGAGAAAATTTGCACAAATTCCTGAAAATGCATGGATGCTCTGTAGTGGATAGCCTATGTACAGTGATGGTGCCGCTGTTTATAAATTACCTCAAAGGCGTAATTTGACGGTTGCCTATTGCAACGCCTGTTTACTACTTGATAGGCAAGATCATAACTTCATGTCTGTCATAAGCTGAAACTGCCTGTCGCGTGGCTCCAGTTTCAACTTTGTCCAAAAGCTGTGAACGTTGTTATGTTGTTCTTTGAACTATGTTGAATTATTTATCAGATTGCCTTGTGTCTTTTCTGTTTAGAAATGTAAAACCATGCCCCACAGACCGAGCTATGAAATTACCACTAATGCTATTAAACTGGAGATAATACAAACAAAAATATGTATAATTTCTTAAATTTTAAGTCTGTATCGCTGGATTAAGGCAAAACATAGGAAAGGGACTAAGAGGAAAATACCGGGTTGTTGGCAGCCGGCAGCTTTGAGGTCAGTCTTGGTCATCTTGTAGTCAACACACTTGTCCACACGTCCCCTTGTCTCTGCACATTTACACAAAACCATTAGGAGTTGTTAGTTCTATCCTGTGCTGAGATATTTCTCTATCGATCAACCATGGTCATCTTTTCAAGAACATTAGGGACACTTAACAACAGCAATTCAACGCTCTGAATGGGATAATTGAAGCTTTAATTAAGACAAAATATGTTTTTTAATAATGTTGCTGCAACAAATTTCCAGAAACTCACATAATATATGATCATTTTAAGGGCTTTCACCTTGAAAACGTCATAGCTTTGAATTTCCCTTGGCAAAGATATTTAAACTCGATAACAAAGAGCATTCCCTGAACATTTCCCTGAAACAGAAGATCTGAAATCAATTATTGTTGGAATAAGAACAATAATGGAAGAAATCCTATTGGACTAAAGCAGAAGACGAGTAAGGGACAACATTTCTTTCTATCTTTTAAATAGGACATTGGTTCTATTTATGCTAATGAACCTGGACATCAGCCTGCCTTTGCTTTCCGAGTTGGAGCAACTCTGTCGGGCCTTCTGGAGGAATCGCACCGATCAAGACGAGGCTGGAAGAATATCAACAAGTATAGAAGGGTTAGCTTCCTTAAAGCATATATGCACATCTATTTTGAACATCATTTGTGCTATTTAGTTAATGCTGTGCCAAAAAAGACAGCATCGTCAGTGCAGCAGAGGTTTATAATTGGAGATGTATAAATGTTTTTCCTTAATTAGGCTTGCTCCAGTCAGCAGATGGCGCGGGTCACAGTGGAAAAAAATCAGAGCCTTTTTCCTAGTTAGTATACCATCACAATTAAAACCTGCAAGATTCTGCAATGGCGTTTTCCCTCATGCAGTTCAGTCATCGGGCTGGTAAATATCGCACTGGATTCTGCTTGAAACCATTTCACTAATTTCTAATTTTTTTCAAAGTTTTTATTGGTTCTTTTCAGAATAAATCACAAGGCAACGTGAAAAACATTACAATAACACACTAAGATCAAGGATGTCGAATATACACGCGAATGGCTTATCATACTAACCCATGCTGGACGGTGTTGAATAAATTAGCTGACGGCTTGCCGTACACGCAGACGCTCCAGCAGCGGGGCGCAGCGCGTCGCCTGTCGCTGCTGATCTGGGGTCAGTCTAGACTCAGGTCACATCATGGAGCACATGTCCTCTCCGGTCAGATTCCGCAGCAATAAAAAAGGTACGTCTGAATTATTTACACAGTCCTAGCAGCCTCTGTGTTGCGTTAAAATATTTTAGGGGTGAAGAAACTTCCTAGTTGAACAGCCCCGCAAGTAGCTGATGATATTCATGTAAAAGACCGTGAAGAACCTATCCAAAATGTGTCTCTTTTTATAATTATTTTAATAATTATTATAAGCACTATCTATGTTTTTTGTACATTTATGTTTAGGTTATGCCGGCTTCACCAAACACATTTATTTATATATTTATTACCAGACTTTCTCCTTTTTTTCCCCCTCTAACATTTAAATATGCTGTTGTCTTTGTTCAAAGTAGCTGCAGCTTTTACAGAAAACCAGGTAGGACTGTCTGTAAAATGCACTTGAGTTGTAGTGTTTGTTAGAGCTTGTGTTTGTGTGTGTTAGCAGGTAAATCTCCAACCCCCCACCCTGTTAGAGCATTAGAAGCTGGGCTAAGCCGGCTGCTGCAGAGCCTTCTGGGTAATTAGAGGTGACAGGAAGAGGGATGCCAGATTGAACCCTGATCAGGCCTGTAGCTCTGTGGGTTGCACCTCTCTGTCAGTAGATCAAGTCAGTAGGACAGTGCAGTCAATGGTGCCGCGTTCAGGGTAGGGTGTAAAATCAGTTGCATTGTGAGGCGTCGGGGAAAACAAGCTTCCCTAAAACATGCTGCCCTGAGAAATCGTGACATGAATGAAGATGCACACTCCAAAGCAGTATGTAGTTTGACTCTGAACTGACCCTCGGCCTCAGAGTCTTTTGCCCCGCTGCCCTGACAGATGGATGGGTTCCTTTTTAACGTTATAATGGGATCATCGGTCAGATCTAATCAGACAGCAAACAGTGTAGTCAAACGCCGCAGGTGAAGCTCGCTCAGGGGGCAGAGCAGTAGCCCCAGTTATCAGTCTGTTTCTGTACCTGCAGCATTGCTTTGTCAAAGATTTAAAAAAAATTATTTTCAGAAAAACAGTTTAAATGAAACTCAAGATGTTTTCACGTTCAGCTGCCGACATTTCACGATTCCCCTGAGTTTACGGCATACGTTGCTCATACCTCTTGACCTTTTTCACATTCTGTCCCGTTAAAATCACAAAGTCTAATGTATTTAATTGGGATTTTATATGAGAGACCAACATAAAATAGTCCAAAATTGTGAGATGGAATGCAAATAATACATGGCCGGTTCATTTTTTTTTTCTTTTTTACAAAAGAAAATCAGAAAACTGTGGTGTGCATTTGTATTCAGCCCCCACCCGAACTGAAATAAGGTCCGGAAATCTGATTGGTTCATTCTAACACATATTTGAGCCGTGACCTAAACCTTTTCATTGTGGCTCTGGGTGTATGTTTAGGATCAGTGTCCAGCTGAAACGTGAACAACCGCCCCAGTCTCAAATTTATTTGCAGCCTCTAATCTTCCAGGATATTCCCGTATTAAGCTCCATCCATCTTCCCATTAACTCTGAGCGTCACCACAGCCTGATGCAGCGACCACCATGTTTGACTGTGTTCAGTATGATGTACAATGTTCTCTGCACATCAGCCGAAAAGCTCGGGTCTCCGCTACGGCTCGTGGCAAACGGGACTTCATCTGGCTTTCTTCTTTACGTTAAGCTGTGATTTCTGTTTCTGCCGCGCCTCTAGTTACCAGGAGTCGCTCATGGTGACTGATTATTGTGTTCCTTGATGAATGTTTTCTCTGCCCGGCTCCTCAGATTAGGTGGATGGCCATGTCTTGGAATATTTTGCAATTGTACCGTGCTCTTTTCATTTTACAATGATGGCCATAGAACAATACTTTGTGAGATGTTCCAAGCCTGGGGGTTATTGTCTAATAACCTAAATGTTCACTAATAGTTTGTGAATATTGTTTGTTTTTCCTTATATCATCCAGCCCTGGTACATACACTTTTGCTAAGGGAAGTTACTGCCTTTTTAGTCTCAAGCTGAAGTCGGTTGTGCGCAACAAAATGAAACTTTGTCGCATTTCGTCCCAGTTGTCCAGTCTGTCCATCGAAGACCAGGCAGACATACAGTTTCCCTACGCCATGAGGGATCTACCTCCCGTCACCCATCCAGCCGAAAAGTCACAGAATCAAGACCCCCATGAGGTGGAGGATGCTCTGAGCGCTGCCAACGGGAGGCTGCACGGCTATCCTGGAGCTCCCCCTTCATCCTGTCCTGTTCCCTGCCCCCCCGCCGCCTCTCCGACGGTCCCTCCCAGGCCCAATCACGCAGGACGGGACTCCCCACAGGTTCTGCCTCTGAAGAGGCAGCTTGTCTATCAGGTGTCTCTGGACTCTCCCCTGAGCCCAGCCTCGCGGCCGCGCAGCCCCTGGGGGCTCTTTGACCCCTACGACTCTCCAGAGGTGAGTTTTGGTAAACCGTCTGCTTTAAAGATTACCCATCATTTCTATAGAGCTCTGGCTTTACAACAAGCCACTAGGGCTGAACAATTAATCTCATTTTCAATATAACCGTGATTTAAAAAAAAAAACGCAATTTCCAAATCGCAGAGGTCTGCAATTTTTGGCTATGTAACAATTAGGGAATTAGACACGTCCATTAGGTGTCGGTAAAATGTTTGAAGTGGGTTTGCCTGCACATGGAAGGGAAGACAGTTGCAGGAGTGAGATAATCTAATTTTATTACTTGTTTTAGAGTTTGTATAATCATAAAAAGCATTAAGTACAGGTCAATCAGTTTATTACATAGACTTGCTTGTTGGTTGGACTTTGCACTTTATGTTCAACAAGGATTGATGTCCAATTAAATTAAAAGCTATTCTCTTGAATAATATTCTGATCAATAGAAACATTAAAAGTTCATGTTTAAAATAGTCCTTGTTTACAAACATCTTTATTCAGAGGCCATTTCTGTTATTTGTGGTTAATGCGGAGAAAAGTCAAAATTGCAATTTTGGTTGAAATATATTGTAGGCAGAACGCAATAATTTCTGCTCCGAGTTTAGATGCTGTGGGTCTTTTAGCACCTAATCCACATGGCGAGGAAACAAATTGATTTGTTGTTTGTATATATTTTAAAACACATGATAAATTAAACTGGGAAAAAAAAAATCGCATTAAATCGCAATATTAAGAAAAAAAATCGCAATTAGATTATTTTTTCAAAATCGTTCAGCCCAACAAGCCACCATCACCAGCTGTGATTGTGCAGCTGTTCCTACCTGCTGCTTACACACCTGTATAAACCTGGTGTTTTCCTTCCTTTTACTTCTCTGACGCCTGTTGTGTTTAGGCCAGACTCAAAATGCAGTCCGTTAAATATAGGCATTGAAGTCCAGGGTGCTTACTGGAGTCATGTAGGTTAACCAGTATTAGTAACCCTTATTCATAAGGTGTGATGAAGCACCACAGATGCTTTGGGATGGGCTTGCTGATGACAACAACAGCGGATTGCTTCATGAACCTGCAGCGTGCGCGTGTTGCGTGTTTATATCATGCTTGTGTCTTCTTTCTACAGGATCAGGACAAAGAGTACGTGGGTTTTGCTACGTTGCCCAACCAGGTTCACAGAAAGACGGTGAAGAAAGGATTCACGTTCACCCTCATGGTGGCAGGTGAGCATTACCCTCATCTCGGCAGAGTGGGATACTTTAAAAAGCACTGGAAATGAGAATAAATGAGGTTTTTTCCAGCCAATAGATTAACACCCGGCCATTTCTGCCAGAATTTTCCGTTATTTTTTTTTTCCTTTTGTTAATTGGTTTGAGCCATTTCATCTGCTTGGTACAAAGTATCAAAAAAAAAAGACCCAGGTGCAAATTTCAGTCGTTCTATGGAGAAGTTTGTGGTGACCGAAGGATTTTCAATTAGCATTTTTGCCATTTTGTTTTGCCTTTTCCTATTTGGTCATTTTCTGCATTGGGCATTTGCTACAGTTTTCAAACGCACTCAGGGACAAAGACTGATGAAACTAACCATCAGCACATCCGGAGGAAAAAACAAAAAGGCTGATCCTTGCAAGCAAGTACGGAGGTGGCGGCATAATGCTGTGGGGAGGCATTTTTGCTGCAGAGGGATCTGTGCACTTCACAAAACGGCATCAGGACCTGAACATTATGTGGAAATATTGAAGCAACGTCTCTCGAAATCAGCCTGGAAGCTTGAACACGAAATGTAGATAATGCCACCAAATTTGTTACAAAGGGGCTTCAGGACAGCAAAGACATTATCGTGTAGGGGTCCAACACAAAGTCCTGATTACAGTGCGACGGAATATTTGTGGGCGGGGCCAAAAAGGTGTGAGAGCAAGCCTGAGGAACGGGCCCAATTCAAGCAAACCTTTATGAAAAGCTTGTGGAAGAATACCCACAAGATTTGACCCAAGACGGTTTAAAAAGGCAATTATTGTTTTATTATATGCCAAATTAAAGATGGGATGTGTTATGATCAAATTCTATTATTTTGAATAGAAGTGATCCAGAGGAGTTTATGTTCCTTTTATAGGAGAGACTGGACTTGGCAAATCAACGCTAATTAACAGTTTGTTCCTCACGGACCTCTACAAGGACAGAAAGGTTCCCAACGCTGAGGGTAAGCTCACTCTCGTCATTTATCCAGGTACCAAACTATACAAGTGTGTGGTTCTTTTTTGGGGGTTCTTCTTTGAGAGTCTCTAACTTTGTATGCGGCGTTGCCTCGTGACGTCTTCGGTTACCCTGCACCTACCTGCAGAACGGATCGGTCAGACGGTCGACATCGTCAAGCACACCATCGGCATCGAGGAGAAAGGAATCAAACTGTGGCTCTCCATCGTAGACACGCCGGGGTTCGGAGATGCTGTCAACAACACGGCAAGGTGAGCTCATCGACGTGTCTTTAAAAGGAGCAGCACTGCACAGCGGTGGCCTGAACGAAGAGGCGTGCTCCGGAGGGCACTAACAGGATCCTGAATGAGTCAAACTCTTCAAGAAATATACAAATATATATGAATATGATCATAATAAAGTAACTAATTATAAAGGGAACACATCTAATAAAAATAACTAGTTAAAATAATCTACAAAACTGTATTAATGTTCAATTCAATTTTATTTATATAGCGCCAATTCATGATACATGTCATCTCAAGGCACTTTCCAAAGTCAAATTCAGTCAGATTATACAGATTGGTCAAAAAAAATTCCAATCTAAGGAAATTCAGCAGATTGCATCAAGTCTTGACAAGCAGCATTCACTTCTCCTGAAAGAGCGTAGAGCCACAGAGACAGTCGTCTGCATTGTCCATGGCTTTGCAGCAATCCCTGACCAAGCATGAAGCGACAGTGGAAAGAAAATCTTCCCATTTAACAGGAAAGGAAAACCTCCAGCAGAACCAGGCTCAGTGTGAACGGTCATCTGCCTGGACAACTGTTCCTATTTATTTTGTTTTAAATCATTTTTACCTACATTTTACATTATTACACATCCTCTGCTATATAATAAGTCATTTATGTATGTTGTAATAATTTTTCTTTCTCCTTCTCACCATGTTTAATTTCCTTAAAGGTATACTATGCAACCGGGGTTGATTTTCCAGCGAGGCTCCCCCCAGAGGGCGAAAGTAAAAGTGCACTGTCGTAAAGATGCTCAGCTGTTCTCCTGGTTTGTCCGTCAAGCCAGGCGCGGTTGTTTTGAGCTTAGCAGACAGGCGAACGCAACTAAAAGTCGAAAAAACGGCAGTACAAACAATGACTAACACAGTGAAAGTATGAACATGCACACAGAGAGAGAGAAACCATTCCAATGTTACTTACAATCGCATCAGCAGAAACGCGAGGTCCGCGTCAGCCTTGCATCGTTCTGGGCTCCTGCAATTGCAAGTACGGTATTTCCCCTACAGACCACCAGGGCGGCCGAGAAAACCTTTGTTCGACCTGAAATGACTCATTTAATCATCCAAAACGGTATGGAACACATTAATTAACTGAAAAAATGTTGCATAGTATGCCTTTAAATAGTAACCATGCATTATATTATAATTATACAGTTACTTTCAAAACAAATTTTTTGCTTGCTTGATTTTGACAGGTTTGTTGCATTAAACCTCTCTCATGGCATCATAAAAACGTGTATAAAACAACAAATTATTGTGAAAAAGCTTGCATTACAACTATCCCCTCCTGGATTGCTGCTTGAATCACAAATATCCCGTGTGTTTGCGTCAGCTGGAAGCACGTGGAAGACTACATCGACCAGCAGTTCGAGCAGTATTTCAGAGACGAGAGCGGGCTGAACAGAAAGAACATAAAGGACAACAGGGTCCACTGCCTGCTCTACTTCATCTCTCCCTTTGGCCACGGGTAAAGATGTCGCAAACGTGTTTCACAGCTGCAGCTGCACCCGTGAAATGTGTAGTTTAGTCATGTTTTGTGTGCCCTCCGCCGTCAGCCTCAGACCCATCGACGTGGAGTGCATGAAGGCTTTGCATGAAAAAGTCAACATAATTCCTCTCCTGGCCAAAGCCGATAGCCTGACACACGCAGAAGCCTACAGCAAGAAATTGAAGGTACAACAATGAACAAATCCATTATTTGTTAATATGTTTTCTTTAAATCAAGTTAGAAATAGGCGCACAGGACCCTGCTATGTATCCTGTAGCATGGATTCTAAACCACAGGATCAGCAGACAGCGATGCCGCATCATTTATTTTTATTGCATTCTTCTTCTATTTAACCACGACAGCTTTTCTTGTGTCTTAGATCAGGGAGGAGATCAAGCAGTTTGGGATTAACATCTACCAGTTTCCAGAGTGCGACTCTGATGAGGACGAGGACTTAAAGAGACAGGAGCAGACTCTCAAGGTGTGTCCTGTGACTGAGAGGTGAGCGCCATCTCATCCTCGCCAGGGTGGACGGTTTGACGTTTCCTCATCTCTTTGCAGGACAGCATACCGTTTGCTGTGATCGGGAGCAACATACAGGTGGAGAGCAAAGGCAGGAAGTTCAGGGGACGCTCCTATCCGTGGGGCGTGGTAGAAGGTACAGTACAAATAAATACAGTGCGTTTCAAAAGTAATTGAAATTTTCACATTGCAACCACAAACGTTAACGCATTTCATTGGGATTCAATGTGATGTATTTGCGCATCTATTCAGATTGCTTTTGTAAAACAAACTATGAAAAGCGAGTATCAGGGCTACAGTTTTCTGATCTCAGCACAATCTTCTCAGACATGTCAGTGCACAAGCTTTATAATAACCGTTATATTCGCCCAGCTCACTGCCAGAGGTGGGTAGAGAAGCCAACAATTGTACTCCTGTAAGAGTAGCACTACTTCAACTTGTTTTTACTCAAGTAAAAAGTAGTTAGCCAAGAAATTACTCAAGACTAAAAAAGAACTCAGTAAGAAGGCTACTCAAATACTGAGTACCTAATCATTACAGCGGATGATTTAATAATTAAAAATTATGCAATCGGACAGACAAACATATGTTATGTGCAAATTCTGGTACTTTAAAGTAAAAAATGAATTTAAAATATATATAAAATAAAATAATAGCAAAATAAGTTCAGGCAGAAGAAATTTTTCTAAATAATTTTTTTCAAAATTAAACTTGAAAGCAATACTTACAGTATTTACTGTATATACAGTATGTTAGACCTCCAAATGACTCAATGAGCTCAGCAGAAAATAACATTAAAATAACAAAAGGTTGTGTACAAATAAGAAGTCTCACTTTAACATAAACTCCAGGTTTTTGTCTCTCTGGTGCATTTTTGCTTAAACCAAGTATGTTCTTTGTTCATGAAGTTACTTTCAGCAGGTAGAGTAGATAGAAATTACAAAAAAAAAAAGCCATACTTGAGTGATACTTCCACCTGCTATTGCACTTCTGGTTAGACCTAAACTGCATTTCGTTGCCTTGTACCTGTGTAATGACAATAAAGTTGAATCTAATCTAATCTAATCTAATATGACTCTAAAGTAAGAAAGTACGGTGCAGTAAAACTACTCCTAAAAGTAAATTGTGTTCAAAAAGTTGCTCAAGTGAATGTAACTGAGTAAATGTAACTAGTTAAACCCACCTCTGCTCACTGAAGCTAAAAAAAAAGGACATTTCCTCACAAACCACACACAAGCAGCAGAAATTGGCTTTTTCGGCTCCACCATCACAGTCAGAACAGGGATGGTGATGTTCTCTTGCTAGAAGATAGGTAGCACGGCGGCATAGCATCTCAAAGCTGCACTGTAACAAGAAGGTGGTATAAAAGGAGATGGAAACAGCAGAAAACTCTCTTTAAACTCCATTATTGTATGCACTGTTGGCAGTCGAGAACCCGATCCACTCAGACTTCCTGCTGCTGCGGAACATGCTGGTGAGGACGCACATGCAGGATCTGAAGGACGTGACGCGGGAGACCCACTACGAAAACTACCGGGCGCAGTGCATCCAGAGCATGACCCGCATGATGGTGCAGGAGAGGAAACGCAGGTGGGTGGAGCCAGGCCCCCCCACGCCGGGACGCAGACGTCCGTTGCCCGTTTTTCCCCTCTCACCCGCGTCTCCGTTTCAGTTTACGGGAGAAGTTCAGAGACGGGAGCGAGGTGGACTGTCCTCTGCCGCTGGCTGCAGCCGACACGGAGGTGGAGAGGCAGATTTTTGAGAAGGATGAAGAAGTGAGCATTCTCCTCCCTCGGTTTTTCCCATTTGTTCCTCTGAATTCAGATGTGTGGTAATCGATCTGCCGCTGTTCCCCCCGCTGCTCTGCAGCTGAGGAAGATGCAGGAGGTGCTGGAGAGGATTCAGGAGCAGATGCAGCAGAGCCAGAGAGGCAGCTGCTGATTCTCCCAGACAGACACGGATCACAGATGAGCAAACGGAGACTAAATCTGCTGCGAACGGACCGAGTTCTCTGGAGAAGAATGATGCTCCGGATAATTATTTGGTGCAAAAACTGTTGCAGCACGGTACAATGACCCAGAGGTAAACTGATTCACAGACGTAAAGGGCTCTACACTGCAAAAACGGAACTAAAAATAAGTAAAATATTCTTAAAATTAGTGTATTTGTCCTTGATTTGAGCAAGTAAATAAGATGATTTGCCAATGGAAGAAGATTTTTGCACTTAAAATAGGAACAATTCATCTCAATCATCTTATTTCAAGTGCAGTATGTCTAATTATCTTATTTTAGGGGTCAAAATACTCATCCCATTGGCAGATAATCTTATTTACCTGCTCAAATCAAGGATAAATACACTAATTTTAAGAACATTTTACTTATTTTTAGATCTGTTTTTGCAGTGTACTACAAAGCAAGTTTTGTGTCTTAAACCTTAAACTCCCTGGAGAGAGATACTTTTTCCGCAAAACCAACTTTTTTGATGAAATACAATTTGATTTGCTCAAAGATGATACTTTACAAAAATTCTGAAATCCTGAAAGCAAGTGTTTATTTATTTTAACTTGCAGATGTTTTTGGTATTTGCAGCGTATTTCTTTTGGCAGCGTTTTCCTGTTGCTTCCTTTAGTTTTTCAATGGCAAACCGACTTAATCTAAAGCAGGGGTGTCCAAACTTTTCGGTACGTGGGCCGAAATTGTCAAGTCAAAGGAACTCAAGGGCCAAAAAATTAATAAAAACATTTTTTAAACCAAAAAAATATGTTAATTTGCTTGCGCTACAAAATATGATAATTTTAAATACATAAATTAGTCCGTTGTAGGAAATTAATTTGTAAATCAATGTATATCCAAAGTTTAAAAAAAGAGTTTTGCTTATTTGTCGTATTAAAAGATGGTCGCCCGGTTAGCAAATTATTTAGAATAACTTAATTTGACTCTTTAACAATAATGAATTTAGTTCAAAGCAGATTTTAATGCACCAAAGTCTGAATTTGCGTCATTAAATGTCATTGGACAGATGTTACTATGAAATTAAAGAGAATGACAGAAGGGTGTTTATTAAAAGATGAAAACTTTAACATTCTCAATTGTAGGATTTTAACTTTTCTAGAATAATTTTGCCCTAATTAAAAACTAAAATATTCCATCTGCATCAGCCTGTGCTGGTGGACCAAATCTTTTTTGAAATGCAGTTAGAGGGCCACCCAAAATCAGCACAGGGGCCACAAATGGCCCCCGGGCCGCACTTTGGACATGCCTGATCTAAAGGATCATGTTTAAGATTACAACCTAAATATCTCATATCAGCAACATAATATTAACTTTAAAGGTGATGCATAAGTTTTATCTCGTCAGTTGTTTGATATTCTGATCAAGCGTGCGTTTCAAAATTTATAGCATGATCAGAAACAAGCGTTCAGAACTATTTTCTCCAGAGGTGTTTGAGTTCAAGGTTTATTGCCCTGGAAAGAAAACATTTGCGATGCGGAGAGCTGGCTTTAAGTTAAACATAGCCAGCTAAGCTGTTAATTTGTTTTGTAGTGCAGCCCTTTGTGTCATGTTGGTTCCTTCTGCTGCTGTTGTCTTAAACTACTTTACCTTTGTACTGTTATCCTTCCCCTGGATTTCTCCTTCAGTAGCACAACCCAACACTGCCCACTAGTGGTCAGTGTGTTACTGTTGGATTTCTAATATATAAACTTCATTTTTACGGTTGTACGTCAGTAAATTTTTCCATTTTCTATGTTGTTTTATAAAGACAGAAAAAAAAACAATAAAACTGTGTTTTTCTAAAGCAATTACCAGACAAATGTGTTGTAAATGTAATAAGATTTATTAAGAATCTTAATTTTTTTTTCCATCAGCATAATTCTTCATTACTAATATGTTTTATTCATTTTCATTATGGTTATTTTCAACAGTGGACAGTTAGATCTAAAAGGCAGCCCAAAGTGTACAGGCGATATATAACTTAAACTTTCTCCATAGGGAAAACATGTTTTTTATATTTTATATATAATATCAATGTAGCATGAGGTCCAAGATTCTGCCCACGTTATACAGTATTGTACATGGTCCCGAAAAGAAACATTAAAAGATCATTTTTAAAAGAAACGAACTAAACTGAAACCTACATGCAAAACAAAACTTAAAAGAAAACAAGCATTTAAGATGCATACACTCATAGGCTGAAACATGCGTACGATCACAAGTTACAAAACTTCCATACGTACAAATATTACAAAAATCTAGTTCACTATTAGACATTATTTTATCCAGAAAAGATTAAGAAGCTTTCTTTTTTTCTGTTTTTTTTTTTCTTTTTAAACTTTTCCACTCCACTTTGCAGTCCAAATCAAAATAAAAAATATTAGGGGGAAGAGAAAGAAAAAAAAAAAAAAAGGAAGAGAAATCTTTTTCTCCTCCATTCACTCAAAGTTCGTGTTTAGCCAGAGTTGTCACAGTGTTCAGGGAAACTGAGTATAGGCACGCACGATAGCATTCAAACAGGCTCATCTCATAAATCTGTGTAAAAAAATAACCTGCTAACAGCTACACACACACACACGCACACACACACCACCATGCACGGGGCAAACTGCACAACCAACAAACAGCCATGCTACCGGTACAATAGGATTAAATATAGCAGAGAATATATAAAGCATATAGTCACATTAATAGACGTAACGCAGGTAAACGGCGGAGGAGGAGAGGAGCAGATCCACCATGTTAACGTACGATGATGACAGAATGACGTGTTTAGGCTGGAGGTGTCTGCACTTAAACAATCGCACAAAAATACACTAATTTATTTCATTTGTGGGCGTCGCAACGCATTACCAATTATTGACTGAAACTTTTTTATTCTAAAGCTAATTTTTTTTTTTTTTAAACTAGAGAAACAGAATTAGTTTTCGTTTTTAGACGCAGGCGAATGCAACTTTTCCAGCTGTTTGGCAAGAAAATAATTCAGGATCCGTTTGACACGACTGCTAAGGTTCACAGTTTCTGCTGATAAACGAAGTCCAATTATCAGAGCTGAGCTGCTCGCTGACTGTATGGAGGTCCAAAAGTGCCACAAAAACTAATCCTTCAAATATTACTCAAATGCATTTTTAATTACGTTGAAAGTATAGAGAGATTCATAAAAGTTGCTTACAAAAAGATTTAAAAGTTGAGACCATGGCAGATTAAGGTTGAAAATAGGGCTGGACGATAATTTAATAACAATATATATTGATCGATAGACGTACATCGGTGATAGAAAGGGTCAATAAAAAGTTCAATAGAATAAGTTGTCCTTCCGTTTGAATTTTAGACATGTATGGTTAAAATTACAGTCATTTAAATCCTCTCAACCAATCACAAACACAGACCCAGGAACAGGCCTCATCAAGCTCCGCCCCCTTCAAAAGAGTTCAGAGAGTACGCGTTCTTTTTTTTTTTTAAACTTTCAGTTTTGGTAAAAAAAAAAAAGTTTGAATTCAATGTTTGTGTGTTCTGTATATAAAAATAGGTCGCTAAGCGACAGCATAAAATGACCAGGACTGCACTTAAAATATGTTTTGAATTTGTTGATAATCATCCATATCGATCAATATTCCTATTTTATTTATATGCTTCTTCTCTATATTGTCGAGCCCTAAGTTGAAAATAAATCTTTAAATTTGACCAGCATGTTTCTTCTCACTGGAAGTAATGCAAGAGTCCTGACTTTAATCTGATAAAGCAGCTTTGGTGGGAGGCTAAAGATTAGGGTGATGGAAAGACTCTCGGCTCACTACCAAAGACAAATCATCACACCACCAGTGGAAACACCAAAGAGCTGGTCTGAAATTATAGGGGTTTGATCGACGTAATGCCAGTAAACTGATTACCGACAAGCGTGAAACATATTTTTAAGATATTTTTTTGAATAAAATGTCAGTTAAAACAGATGTTCATATTTTAAAACTCCAGGTCTCATTTCTTATCAGAAACATCCTTCTGGGCTGAATGGAAACTTTTAAAACCTGTTCAGGTTCAACTTATGGTGCAGTGCACTGAAATCAATCTATACTCACAATGATTCTGTAGAGTTTTGACATTTTATCACTAACTTTAAATCATGATTTTTCATCTACTATCCAACTATGTATATAAACGTCCCTCTGTGGTGAAGTGGTTTAAGTCTTTGACTTTAACATAAGAGACCCAGGTTTGAATCCCGGTTGTCAGGAAGTGTATTTAATAACTTGGTGTGGCAACCCCAGAATGACGGAGCAGCCGAAAGGACTCTCTCATCTAATTATGTATTAAATATTAATGAAATAATCCAAATTTATTTTACCAATTCTATTTTTTTACTTATTCGTTTATGTATTTACCACATTGTGGCACTTTTGGCTCTCAATGCAAGTATTGCATGCCAGTGACGACATCAGAGTAAGTTCTGCAGTAAGGCAGCAGGGGGCGCTGCTGTAACGCCAAGAAAATAAAGCAGGCAGGCAGGGGACATCATGACAAGAACAGAGGGAGACGGGTCAGTGAATGGTGACACACAACATCCTCCGTATTACACACCTGCTGTGCTGACACTACGCCGCACAAAGCCCGTGTTGCGCTGGTAGCTGCTCTCTACGAGTGGATGGAAACTCACACATATTTAGATTAAAAACAGCAGAACAGAGCAGCTGAAACATTTTTCTATTTGGTTCTTGTACTTCAAATTTGGGTGAAGCTGGAGCAGAAGCTGGAGGATGAGACGATGTAAAACAAAAACAAAAAAAAAAAAAAAAAAAGGTAAGAAGAAATCAGGGATTTTGTCTATCTTGCGCGATCAAAGCTGTTGTGAGTGACTTATTTAGACCAGTGAGCTTCCTCGGCCGGCTGTGATGTTTCTTCTCTTCCAGCGCTCCACTCTGTCACATCTTAGAGTAAAAACGGACGCACGCGCGACTAACGCCGCATTAAGAGGCGACGACGACACCTTTTTTCTAAATGAGAGGGATGCGAGTAAATCTCTTGATGCCTGAGTGTGAACTGAGCTCATCGTGTTAGTGCTTCTAGTTGCAGGGGAGAGAAATAAAGAGAGAAGGGAGGAGAAAGGTCAAACTAAGTCCCCGACTTTGCAGCAAAGTCTCATTTTCAGTCTGAACCCACAGAGTCCGCCGTGATGTTCGCCTCAGCACAGCTGTGGATAAAATGTCACAAAGGTTCTCGCCGCTGTCAGAAATGATCCGCCCGATCGCGGATTCAGAGCTCAATCGTTTTCTTTTTTTTTTTTCAGGCCAGTTTGAGCGTGCTGACGGGGAAGGTTGGGACTGTAACCATGGTGACGGGGTTGAGGACCGCCGCCTGCCCGACCAGCTGAGGGTGTGGCGCCAGCACCGCCGTGGGTTTCCCCAGCGACTGGCTCCCCTGGCTGGCCACGGCGGTGCTGCTCACCTGCGCTCCGTTAGTGTTAGCTTGGGGGCCGGCGGGGACGTGCGACAGGGCGTGGTGGGTGAAGGTGTGGGTGATGTGGCCCACCATGGCGGGGTGGGTGACAGGAACCCCCTGGGGGTAGAGAGTCGGGATGGGAGCGCCCAGGTGAGCCACCGGGTGCACCGTGATGTGTCCGATGGGCTGAGCTATGTGTTGGTGGGTTCCAGTGACGGGTGCCGCCGCTGTGATTGGCTGAGGGGTGGAGGAGGCGGGACCAGGAGAGGGGGCTATGTGCGCCAAGTGTTTGTGATTGGCTGGAAGGGTGTGACTGACAGAGTGGATGACCGACGGGTGTGAGACGGCGGCGTGGGCGATGACGGTCGGCTGGACCTGCACGGCCGGAGGCTGCAGGGGATGCTGGGGCGGAGGATGAGGAGGCGGGCCTGGAGGCGGGGCCGGGGCGATGGCTTGAGGGGGAGGAGGGCCAGAGGGAGGGGGCGTGGCGAGGACTCCTGAAAGAGGAAGCGCGGCGTGCTGGATGGACAGGTGTGGAGCCAGCAGCGGCTGGGCTTGCAAGATGGCGGAGGCCGGTTTAGGGAGGGATGTGGGAGCCGGACGGGCTGCAGCCTCCTCATCCGTCTCCTGGTCGTAGTTGTCCTCTCCCTCTGTGGGACAGACGGAGAACGGTCAGACATCGCCACATGAAAAACGCAGCTCGCACATGAATTACGTAACATTTAAAAGTGCCTTCACCCAGGGCGGGTGTTCAAGGACCTTTCAAGGACTTTCCAGGACCAATTTCCTCAAATTCAAGGACCACACGTGGCAGCATTTACCTACTGTGACCGCTGAATAGGTTATCATATTTTAATACAATGCAAATTCAATAAAAGATTAAACGGCATAGAAGTTGTTGGGTCAGAAGCAATGCAAGAAAGTGGACTTAATTCATATACAGTGTTGGGGAGTAACGGATTACATGTAACGACGTTACGTAATTTAATTACAAAAAAAGAGTAACTGTAATTCGTTACAGTTACAATGAGAAAATATGTAATTCAGTTACAGTTACTTCCGAAAATATTAAGAATTACAAATTTAGTTACATCTTTTAAAAAAATATAAAAAAAAACCTTTGCGAAATATGTAATGATATTTTTATTGTTTCGCGCCCTGTATCGCCGTTTCCCGCTACGGCTCCTTGTCTCTATCACTCTGATGATGCATCCTGTGTTGGTGGAGCCTTCTGAAAGCGATCGTTTCATGGTTTTATTTCAGCTCAAGCAGCGCATCAAAAATGACAGCCTTCAAGCTTGTTGACAGCCACCTCTTGTTATTCACACACAACAATAAACCGTGAGAGCCGACGTGTCTTGTGAAACTGCAAAACTTTGTCTTAAGCGGAAAATCAAACGCGTGTCTACACAGCTCAGCGTTCACAGTGTTGCGTTCGTGTGTGTCGGAAAGCTATGGTGCATTCAGGAGCATGGGACATTTCAGTTTTACAACGAAAAAGGCAGAAAACGGAACAGAACCTAACTCATACAATAATGTATTTATCCAGAAACAGTGTGGGCTTTCTTACAATACTGAATGCTCTATAACTGTATTTCTGTTATTTTTGATTATGCACATCTGCTAGCTTTTTATTCAAAAAAATCTATAATATTACAGCAGCAAATTATCAAAGTTTTTCAAAGCCTGTTTAAAAGCTCCAAATGGGGCTTCAGATCATACAGCAACAATTGTGCTGTCATTGTTTTACAGGGCAGAATTTGCATTTGCTGACTCTTGTCCTTTAACTACTGATGGATATACAGGAATACAGTCATACAAGTGTCAATTCCCAAATTCCGCTTTTTTAAGGTTCACATTCAGTTCTCAAAAATTAAATGTTGAACATGGGTCAATACTCATTAAAACCTTAAAGTAATCAAAAAGTAATCAAAAGCAATTAGTTACATTACTTTTAAAAAATAATCGAAAAAGTTACACTACAATTACATTTTAAACAAAGCAACTTGTAACTGTAACGGATTACATTTTTAAAGTAACTTACCCAACACTGTTCATAGCCTACATTGATATTGATCATATTCATAGCCTACATTTATATCCACAGTACATGGCTATGCCATACTACATTACATATAAGATGTACATTAACCTACCGTTTCATGGAATTTTATGGAAAAAAGTGCAGCATTGAGATGTTCAGAATTATATCAATTTGTTTCACTTACTTTCATCTTTGATGAAGATAGTTTTTGACTTTGACTCTGAAAAGTCGTTAAATATAGCGACAAAGTCGCTGAGTTGGCAACACTGCGTGAATGTAACCTATTGGACGCACGTAGGCCTAAACCGTAGCCTACCAACTAATGAAGAAGAGCGAACGTACTTTTGCAAATTAAAAGTCTGCAGAATCAACATAATTTTAAAAGATCGTCTGGTAGTAAAATAATGACACATGAGTCGTCATCCGTGTGAACTTTCAACCCCACAACAAAATTCAAGGACTTTTAAGGACAAGGTGTGTTTTTTTGGCTGTTTTCAAGAACTTTCAAGGGCCTTGAATTAATTTTTTCAGATTCACAAACTTTCAAGGATTTCAAGGACCCGTGGGAACCCTGTAAAAAGCACTTCAATAAAATGGAAATCATATTGATCGATAAAAAAAGTTTAAAACATACATTTTAAGTGCCGCCCTGGGCATTTTATGACCTATTTTCAGATAAAGAACACAAACACTGAATTCAAAACACTCTGAACTCTTTGAAGGGGCGGAGCTTGCTGACGGATCTGTTTTTGTGATTGGTTGGGAGGATTTAATGACTGTTTTATTACAGTCATAACATGATAGGCTATATGGGACAAAAGTTTTTATTTACTTTTTATTTACCATCGTGCCACATGTCTATAGATGGATATATATTGTTATTGAATCATCATCAGGCCCTATTCTCACCTATTGAATTATTGCTTTTTTTGTTATGTTACATCTTCAAACTTCAGCGTAGTTTAATATTATTTTATAGAATAGACCAGCACAGTAGCTCATAATTGTGAAGGGGAAGGAAAAGTGTGCGTGGTTATCAAAGATGTGTTGTGTATATGTATTGAGGACCCCTGAATCATAAGTAACTCCATCTGAAGGAAGAAAAGCATTGCAGTGGCATGAAGCTGCAACCCCATCAGGACGGAGGATTCAGGCTGATGTGCACTGTGTGTTTTTTTTTTCTTCTCCACATTGCATTTTGGTTAGTAGTAACGATTTTGTTCTCATCTAACCAGTGAGGTTTCATACAGGTTTATCCCTGACCCGTCCGCTGATGTTCTCTAACTCTGAGGCCTTCACAGAACAGCTGGATTTTACCGAAGATTATGCCAACAGGACGGTCCTTACAAGAGAAAAAAAAGAAGCTTCTCTTCTCATTCAGTTATGCCTTTGCAGAAACAGCGAGGTACACCTGGTGGCTGTTTTGCACCCATTCACCTGAAGCGGTGGACGTGGAGGCCTGGTCGTCCTCGGGCTGCATGGTCTGGCGGAGGACTCTGTCGATCTCCATGACGTCCATGCTCTGGCTGAGCTCGTTCTTCAGCTCGGCCAGCCGCTGCTGTGTGGCGATCTTCTCTCTGGCCAGACGCTCCATCTCGTGCTCAAACTCCTTCTCCTTACGCTTCAGAGTCTTAGAGGGGAGAAACACACACACACGACGCGGGGCATTTAAGATGTAGCCTTCATCGAAATTAAGATAATAGATTCACTTAACTAGGGAGAGGAAATAGAGACATGAATTTTATTTGTTTTCCAATTGTTTTGATATTTATTTAGAAAATACAACAGTGCCGAAAACCCCCAAAGCTTTAACAGCTGGTCAACACCAAACCAGACGTTGTATCCGACACGTTGGCAACAAACGCCCTCGCTGTAAGCACCTGTAATTACCTGGAGGTCCACTTTGCTTTTTATTTTCCATCAGAAGGACAGAAAAATGTAACAATTTTAGCAATTAATCACATCCATTATCAACTCTGGAGTCACCTGGTAACTAAAATGTGACTATTGACGCCTGAATAAATCAAAATATGGTTAATAGAAAGTAGTTATAAAAGGTATATTTGTCGTTTTTTCACAAAAACAAAACACTACGTAAAAAAATGTTTGGAGAACAATACAAAAAGCTCAGAGCTGCCCATGTTTGCACAGCTATATTTTGATGGATAATTACAGAACCATGTAACAATGACAGCGCATGTGCAGCTAAAACAAAAAAAGAGCTTCTAAGCCCCACCCAGAGTCAGAAAACACACCAGCATCAGCATCTTTCCACTGGGGAGGACCTTCTGTACATCATTAAAAGACATCTCTGGAGCCTCCATACCATGTAAATAACTGCTTCTCGTGGTGATTAGGCACACAACACGAACTGAGCAGGTACAGAGATTAATTATTTGACCCTTTACAGTGGATGAACCTGCAACCCTGAACACTCCAAGCAACGAGGGGTCTCTTGCCAGCAGGGACACGCCCTGATGGCTCCTCTATGGGGGGGGGGAAACTTTTCTGCTCCTCTGAAATCCCACCGTGTGGTTAAAAGTCAGAAAGAGCTAAAGCAGAAAGGCTGGGAGGTTTTAGAGCTGAAGCTACGGCTGTGGAAGACGCAGCGTTAATACGAGCCACAGCTAACTATGGGCTACTGTCTCTACAGTTTAAAGCCCTTTTAATGTGAAAACGTCCGGGTGCTCGGGGGTTCTCTCATAGAGTAATGCAGCGCTCCCCTTCGCCCCATCTGCTGCTGCGCACTGCTGGTCAGCTTGCTAAAAGAAGGCAGCGTGTTTCCTTCACTCACAAAATAACAGACAGATTCAGCTGCTGGGAAATATTTCTGATAGCCTGACTACTTAAAAACTTAACATCACAACTGCGTCGATCTAAAAAAAAAGAGCAGGACGACAAAAGGTATATTATTGTGAACTAGGGCTGAACAATTAATCGCATTTTCAATATAATCGCGATTTAAAAAAACGCAATTTCCAAATCGCAAAGGTCAGCAATTTTTGGCTATGGAACAATTAGGGAATTAGACACGTCCATTAGGTGTTGGTAAAATGTTTAAAGTGGGTTTGCCTCCACATGGAAGGGAAGACAGTTGCAGCAGTGAGATAATCTAATTTTATTACTTGTTTTAGAGTTTATATAATCATACATAGCATTAAGTACTGGTCAATCAGTTTAATACATAGACTTGCTTGTTGGTTGCACTTTATGTTCAACAAGGATTGATGTCCAACTCAATTAAAAGCTGTTATCTTGAATAATATTCTGATTAATAGAAACATTAAAAGTTCTTGTTTTAAATAGTCCTTGTTTACAAACATCTTTATTTAGAGGCCATTTTTGTTGCTTGTGGTTAATGCAGAGAAAAGTCAAAATTGCAATTTTGGTTGAAATATATTGTAGGCAGAACGCAATCATTACTGCACCTAGTTTAGATGCTGCGGGTCTTTTAGCAACTGATCTGCAAAGCGAGGAAACAAATTGATTTGTTGTTTGTATATGTTTAAAAAGACATGATAAAATAAACTGGGGAAAAAAAAAAAAAAAAAAAAAAAAACGCATTGAATCGCAATATTAAGAAAAAAAACAACCCGCAATTAGATTATTTTCCAAAATCGTTCAGCCCTATTGTGAACAAAGTGTACGCTCACTGCCGCGATTTTGCTGACTAATAGTTGGTCCCCATTTTTTATTTCTGCTCAAGTCTATCTGAGAAAATCCAATGAAACATACGTAGATATGATACCCTTCATTACAACTGTAATAACATGTTATATTAGCTTAACTGTTCCCTTTCTGGCTTTAATAAAATAATTAGATCATGTTAGACATCTTTGTTTTAAATGTTGAGCGTACACAACCTTAATGGGTACATTTACGTAAGGTTATTATATGATGGGAGTCTCATACTTCGGTCGTCTAGGAATCAATTGTCGATGCTTTTACTTGTTCGTTTGCCCGTCAAACAATGAAATTCTCTGAGTTTCCTTTAATTGTTGAACGAGTTGTACATCGGAAAGGGAAGTATGCAGATCCCTTCCGTATTGCTCTAGGAAGTCTGCTGATAGTAATCCATTTTACTCCGGATCGTGCCATTTAAAAGGCTCCTGTCACATTTTTTAAGTGTGGCGGTTTTTTAGTTTCTTTTCCTTTTTTTTTTTTGGTTTGAGAAGGAAAGGGGAAGAAAAGCTGTTCCAGCCCCAATACTCCATCTGTCTGACCCAGTTTCCGCGTGGCGTCAAACCACAAACAGCGTGACAAGCTAAGGACATTAACGTAGATTACCAGTGAGGACCAAAAGAGATGGAGGGAGGGGCGACAGGGAGGTTAAGGAAGGGATTTATGTTTAGATTTGCCTAATTTTATTGGAGTAGGTCAAAGCAGATTCTGGACCGTGTAAATAAAAAAAAAAAGGAGAAAATAGGAGAGTAAGTGAAAAAGCAAGCTGCAGGGGGGGGGGGCGTCTGATCCTACAACAGGACACTGGGTTCAGGGAGAAAAGCTGTTTACTCTCTGCAGGCACGTAAAGGCCTTTCACGTGAGAAGCACATTCCTCTCCGCTCCATTCACCCCCGCTGCAGCCAGCTCCAGCTACCGTCCATGCAGGCCTGCTGAACCGTCCCAGCAACTCTAATCCCACGTTTTACTGTTCCACACACAAATAAAATAAAATCACACCGGCAGATTTGATGGTGGTGAGTAAAAAAAACAGAAACTAGACGAGGCTCTGCTGCAATGCTCCCCAACAGCTCATCTGAAAATCAAGCTTAAATAAACCTGGTGGCTCTGGTTGAAAGGCGACGTTCATGCCTTTACATTTACACACAAGACACCAAATATAAAGCGCCGTGCAAAAGTATTTATATCACGTTACGGCCACAAACTGTAAAATATCTGATTGGGATCTTAAGTGATGCATCAATAAAAAGTGGAAGTTTTGTTTTTATTTACAAATAAAAACCTGAAAACTGCAAAAAAATTTATTCAACCCCCTGATTCTCCTAGCTAGGATCCACTGCCTTAGGAAGTAAAACCAATCTACTGTGAAGTAATTTAAACAGCGTGACAATACAGCGGTTCTGTTCAGCCGTCACGTGTTTCGCAGCATTATCAGAGCCAGGTCAGGTCTGAGATAAAGCTGTGAATAAATTAAGACAAGGTGAGAAGTTTGGGCGCCTCGCTGTTCAGTCGCTGGCAGCACCGCTAACTTACCGAGACACGTCTGTCGTCCCGAACTAGAAAGCCAGAGAAGGGGCGCAACACAAAAGCAGCCAAATGAGATCCATAGCAAGCACTGGAGGAGCTGCAGTGACCCACAGCTCAGGTGGAGCTCAGCTTATAGTTGTCCTGTTAGCAGTGCAACCATAAGCCGGGCGCATCGTGAATTTCGTCTTTATGAAAGAGTGAAATCTTTTTAAGGAAGTCACAAAAGCCCAGCATGCAGTTTATCACGGTGGTGGGCGTATTGTTTCAGCAAGAACAGGGACATTGGTCAGAGAGAGTTAAACTGAAAAACATGAAATCCTGAGAGGATGCCCGTCAAAGGCCGGGAAAGAGGCCTGAGGCAGAACGACGACCCTAAACCAGCGCTACGGCAGAACGGTTTCCACTTTACATTTATCACAACTAGTGTTGCACCGATACCGATACCAGTATCGGACGGGGTCCCGATCCAGCACTAAAATGGTGTTATCGGTATCGGCAAATACCAACAAATAGGCACCGATACCATTTTGATGTTTATCACTTGAACGCAGCCTTCTCTCTCCTGACTAGTATTATACATGTTATATAAGTTCATGAAAGTTGCACTATTTTGGCATTTGAGAGCCAAAACTCAGGGTTTAAATGAGATTATTCAATTATTAATGTAATTTTACCGTCTTACTGTTGCACTACTATTATACATGTTATAATTTCACGAATGTTGCACTATTTTGGCCTTTGAGAGCCAAAAGTTTATTCAACTATTGTCACCCATTCCAGGTAGGCAATAAAAAGTTCTACTACCCTACGTAGTATGCAGTTCTTCATATATATACAGACACATCAATTTCAAACAGATGGTATCGGTATCGGCCTATAATGCACAGCCAGGTATCGGTATCGGGGCCAAAAAATGGCATCGCCGCAACACTAACACAACTACTTTGGGTTACTCTATTACATAAAATCCCAGTAAAATACACAGAAGTTTCTGGTTGTAACGTGACAAAATAAGACTATAAGACTCAAGACCGCTACGAATGACAAAAACTACATGAACACGGATTCGCAGGCTGGGGCTGTCCATGGATCCACTGGGACACGTTCTGGCGCGCTCATGTCCATCCATGAACATCAATCCAAGGACTATGCAAACCCAGCCACCATCGGGTGGTAAATCACCAAGGAAACCGCTGCCACCCATAGCTGTTTCCTTGGCAACCTCATACGTGGGATCGAGCTGCTTGAGAGGCAGTTAGTAAAAAAAATAAATAAATAAAAAGAAAGAAAAGAAAAGGGGTTAAAGTACTTGGACACATATAAGGAATGACGTGACGGGACGTTGGCCAGCTGGATGCTTTTGGATCTTTCCTTCTGCTATTCCATCCCAGTGCTCCCCCCCCCCATTCATCAACCCCCGAGAGACCCAACCCCCGCATTATCCACGGCTCTTTTATTCTTTCCTTTTAAAAGATTCTTACAATTAAAAAAAAAAGGAGTGAAAATCTCTGCTCTAACAGGCTTAATCATAACGGCAACAGGAAGAGGCTGACAGGTATTCCTAAAAAGATCATAAAAGAGATGTCCCCCCAGTTTCCCATGAGGATCCATCCTTTTGATACGGGCCTGCAGAGATGAAGAGGAAAAAGCTGACATGGCTGTAGCGGATCTCTACCTATTCCCCTCTTATCCCCATGGAAACACAGCTACATCATTAACACCTGTCATAGTCTCCCTCCCTGCCGCTCTCTGCAGTCTCACAGAGCAGATCAGAGGGCTGAGTGACGGTGACGTCATCGGCTTTGCTGTAGCCATGTGCTCAGACCTCACATGGCTCGCAGAGAGAAAGGAACTGGAAGGACAGGTTTACATGAGCACAGGTGCCAAAAGAGAAAGAAATATCTGGAAGGGTTTGTTTTTATAATCTGTTTTTTTTTTTTGTTAGCTGTAGGAAAAAAAAAAAAACACCTACCCGCCTCCCTAGAGTTCAGTAAAGATGCTGTTTTGACTTTTTGTTCTTTTCATAAGACGATCGGTGTTTTAACAATAAAGGGTAACATCACAGCTAAGCATGAGCCAGTCACCACACTGCAAAAACGGAACTAAAAATAAGTAAAATATTCTTAAAATTTGTGTATTTGTCCTTGATTTGAGCAAGTAAATAAGATGATTTGCCAATGGAAGAAGATTTTTGCACTTAAAATAGGAACAATTCATCTCAATCATCTTATTTCAAGTGCAGTATGTCTAATTATCTTATTTTAGGGATCAAAATACTCATTCCATTGGCAGATAATCTTATTTACCTGCTCAAATCAAGGATAAATACACTAATTTTAAGAACATTTTACTTATTTTTAGATCTGTTTTTGCAGTGCTGCGTCACTGTACGCTAGGGTTTATCACAGTTTCAGAACCGCGAACTCTAGAGGTGACATGTTTTGCAATGGTTTCAAGATTTTCTCAGCATGCTGGACAGTCACAGAGGCCTCTGTGGCTGTATGTGGCATACAATAACACATTGCTGCCCCTTCCACCACCTGCTGATGAACAGTGCAGGTTAAATAAAGGCCCTTTCTTTGCTTAAAATAAAAGTAAAACTGGGCACTGTTCACCATTACTTCCTGTTACTGTTACCGGACTATAAGGCGCACTTAAAACCCTTACATTTTCTGAAAAATCAATGGTGCGCCTTATATATGATTAAAGTTGTGCTTGCTGACCAACTGTATGTGGTACAATGCGCTCAAAAATCTGTTAAAATGTGCAAGTACGACTTTGGTAAGCAACGAAGCGGCTCCACTCGATAGATATTCGGAGCATTACGGCACACTGTGTCACTAGCTGATCGGACCCCTGAGCTGTCTACAAGACTGCCTGACTGTAATGTCTAAACTAGAAGTGCATTCATGTAAAGGCCCCCACATACTCTGATGTAGTTCACGCCGTGGAGGGCTGCATGTACAGGTACGTGCACCGCTCAATTTCTATGACTTCTCGGCGGCAAGAAGGCTTTACATCAAACTGTTTTATAAGTGACGGCAAGCTTGATGCACTGACAGGTGGGAACCTGCTGGAAAAGAAACGGCTGTGGGTGCTCAGCTAGCTAATCGCACATTTTACCGTTATCCGTTCCACCTCTTCGTCCCGCTGGCAGGAAGGGTGGGAATTGTAAGAATTTGCCACAAGAAATGTAGGCAACAGTACGCTGGACTATGAAGGGTAAAACGTCCGCGGAGAGTCAGCGCGGACGTTACCGTCAAGCTAACGATACGCAAACATTATGCCCGAGTGTGTGGGAGCCTTTAGGCAGCCTGCGTCCGGAGTACGCGCTATCAACAATAAACGTAGTAAGTTAATTAAACAGAAAAGTTAAATTTATTTTGGCCTTATGTTAGAAACAGAGCAGTGTAGTCCAACTACCCTGTCCTCCCGATAGAGAGCTGTGTACGTGAAGGGGCGGAGTGATATTACACACCTGGGAAGAATATTTAGTGTGTTTTATAATCCAGTGGAGTTTATGTGTGGACAAAGACACACATAGACTCGTTAATTCACGGTGCGCCTCATGGTCCGAAAAATGCGGTACTAAGCTAACTATAGCTAGCAAGCTAACAGCAGCACATCTGCAAAAGAGCTAGCTGCAGTCTGGCTACTGGAGTGGATAGTCACTAATTAACATGTTAATATCAGCTAGTGTTAATCTGCAAGGAGCAAAACAAAGTAATGTCACACTTTTTAAAATATTAGCGTAAATATGTTGAGGTCATATTTAAAAGAATACCGTTCTTGTAATATTCTGTCTTTTTTCTTATTACCATATAATCAGACTCAGTTGGACAGAAGATACTCGTTTTATGCATGACGAATATTATTTGACAAATATTATGTCATTTTAAACCACATTAGTACATTCCTAGAGCTTAAATGAGAGGAAAGTAATTGACTCAGTGTTTCAGTCTTTTTTTGGATGCTATTTATTGGTCTTTTGGAGCCTAATGTTAATTTTTGTTCAGAATTGCAGGCTCCCAGACGGGGTCTCTAATCCCTTTGTGCTCCGTTCCCAGGGGGTCCCCATGATCTGCTGCCGGTGGCGTTAGGGGAAAAAAAATGCACCCATCTGTTGGACTATTTTAACCCCTCTCACTAACTTTCCATTGCGTAGCACATTGAACTTCAAATGTCAAAGGATTCGCTGCAGAGGAAGGCACCGCTGCACTTACTGTAGCTCAAGGCTGCGAAGTGGACAAATCCACCCATCGTCTGCAGGCTTTATAGACATTTTGCCCAAAGTGAATGCCAGACAATCGCATCCAGTATTTGCTCTCTGTACAACTCATGCAAGCTCCAAATGGCTGATTGCTTTTCCTTTTTAACAAACGCTCATCTTATATTCTCGTTCGCTGCCCTAATTTGGTCCCACGGACAGGAGAAAAATAGCAGAAACAAGTAGTGAAGAGTATTTTTCCAAACCATTCAATCTACTGACCTGTATGTAACGGAGTGCACTGCGCAGAACGCTGAGGTTGGAGGTTTTCTTCTCATCGACATTAGGGACATTCTTCTTTAGCGTCTCAAAACACTCCTTGAGGTGTGCTCTCCTGCACAGTTAAAAGACAAATCACGCTTTTAATTTAGCTAAATGGGAATGTTCACAGTTACAGAGCTGGTCGCTGCTCTTTAAAAAGGGAACTCGTGCCTTCAGTTATGATTTTTTCTGAATTTTATGGCCTTTATAAGCCAAGGAAATGCATGCAAACATTTTGGCTTGTGAAACTCTACAAGTAAGCGTCGCAAACACTCATTGATGCATTAAAGTGGCGGTCAAGCTTAATTCTCAATGACTTTTTTTACACCAGCTGCAGCAGTAGACATGTTCGTATTAAGACTAACCTGTTCTTTTCAAGCTTATTATGCACCTCTCTGGTTCCCGCTCTGGAAACAAAGTAAATCATGAAATGTAAATATGAACAGTTCCCCAAACCTGAATAAGGTTACACTATTCAAACACACAAACTGACCCTCCAGGTCTCCGCTTCCCCTCCATCCCTCTCATGTCCTCGATCGTCACTCCGTTGGGGCGCGACTGAGGGGCGGGCGGCGCTTGATGGGGGACCAGTGCATGATGGGAGCCAGAGCCGTTGGTACTAATAGAGGCTGGGTACTGAATCTGCACCTGAGGCTGTGTTAGGCTGGGTTTGACGTCGATCAGCTGCTGGCCAGGTTCCATTTTGATCTGGGAGGAGCACAACAGGTGATGGGACGCCGGCTGCTGCTGCTGCGGCGGAGTGGAGGAAACGCCCTCTTTCTTGATTGGCAGCGGGCTGCTGAGCGAGGTCGCAGCCGCGGCGATCGGCGTCGTAAGCGGAAACGGGGGGACAGAGGGCGTCGCGTTGAGGACAGGGACCATAGGGATGACGGCAATGGGAACCTGTGAAGGTGGGAGGGAAGGCGCGGGAGGGGCGGGAGGGTGTTGCGGCCGCTGGCGATGGACATCATCGGCGTGGTTGGCCCTGACAGGCAGAGGCGAAGCCGCAGGCTCCTCGCGTTTACACTCGGCCTCGGCCTTGATGGTTTCCTTCTCTTTACACGGCTCATCCTCTGCAGGAGAACAACGGGTAATACTCGGGTTAGAACGAGAGCGTGCTAATCATCACAGTCTTTGGCACATGATGGGAAAGCGATTCATACAACAGGAGAACCGAGCTTTAATAAAACGTGATGTGAAAAGTGTGGCACGCACGCATTCTTTCTTTGGCGTGGACAGGGAAGTGGACTGGAGTTATTTGGAAGACGGATAGAGGTGAAATGCGGCCTGGCAAAGAACCAGGAGGTTTGTCTTCTGACAGGGCAAACGCCAACAACTACACTGCAAAAACAGATCTAAAAATAAGTAAAATGTTCTTAAAATTAGTGTATTTATCCTTGATTTGAGCAGGTAAATAAGATTATCTGCCAATGGGATGAGTATTTTGACCCCTAAAATAAGATAATTAGACATACTGCACTTGAAATAAGATGATTGAGATGAGTTGTTCCTATTTTAAGTGCAAAAATTTTATTCCATTGGCAAATCATCTTATTTACTTGCTCAAATCAAGGACAAATACACTAATTTTAAGAATATTTTACTTATTTTTAGTTCCGTTTTTGCAGTGTATACAACCACATCTGGACAGAATGGTTTACATCAGAGCCCATTTATCTGTTCCCATATCCCAGGGTCAAATATATGGCAAAATCTATTTGATGTTCACAGACACATTCGGTCTGACTGAGCTTGAGCTGTTTAGTGAGGAAGAAGAAGAAGAAGAAGAAGAAGAAGAAGTAGGGGGGAGGAAAAAATAATCTGCCTAACGATAGTCAAAGCTTGTACAAACAGACGTGTGATAAAACATGCGGCACTGACAGCTTCAAAGTTCCAGAGAAAGCTGCACAACTTTTCTGGGTAATTAGTTGAAAAACTAAACGACCTGAGCAACCTCCAGGAAGCCCGAGCAGTTTCACTACCACCGACAACATTTGGTGCAAACAAACACAAACAATGAAGGGCATCATGTGGGAAACAGTGCGGAGTGGGAAACAACAAAAGAAGCTGTGTTTGACTGGATCCCCCCCTCTGCCCGGGGGATTGGACTGCTCCAGCACTGAGCATACGTCCAGCCCCAGGCTACTTCAGGACGACTGACCAACAGCGGAGGACGGTGGAGAAAAGCCTCTCATCTGGGTCGTAGCAGCAGTCAAAGGCAACAGTGATAAATAAATAACCTGCACCCAGGAGCATCCCCACAGCACGCAGACACACAACGATGCGCGTGAGTAGTTGGCGCGCACTGCAGCATCCGCCTCAGAGTAATGTGGAATGCCCTGTTACCATGGAAACAGCCACATCAAACAGAAGATCCCAGGGATTCCTGAAATCTGCGTGCCGCTAAAAAAAAAAAAAAAAAAAAAAACACACGCGGCCCGGACATTTCCAACGCGACAACACAAACACCAGGAGGCTGCACACATTAGGCAACACTTTCGTTTCTGTCCTGCGTGACTCTGCAAACCCCCTGATGAGGCAATTTCCTTCACCTAGGACACCAGCTCACCCCTGAGACGACCCGAGCAGCTTCACACCGTCCTCAGGATGACATGCAGCGAAAAAAAAAAAAAAAACTTTCAGCCCTCTGCACTTGTTGTTCTGTAATATCGTTCTTTATTTGTGTATTTTTAGTGAAATATCTGAGTCAACTCTGAAATTGTCATGTCTACTTTATTTAAAGTAAAAAAAAAGCAGTATTCTGGTATATGTTAAGTAATAGAGCACTTAACCTGACAGCCCATAAAATTGTAATGACCGATCTGTAAATTACTCCAATAACTACTTAAATTTTCATAAATTAGCAACCTTTATTAATATACCATTTTGTTAATTTTGCCATTTGTTCTTACATTGAAATTAACTCCCCTGCTGTGGGATGTTTTGTACAAAACTAATGTCAATTGGTACCTGTATGGTAGATGTTTTAGAACCAGTCTTGAAAACCGACGAGTTAAAGTAAGTTTCTATATTACACAGAAAATCTACTCTTAGGAAGTGAGGCTCTATGACTCCTCTATCATGAGGTTTGTTAAAGTAATTTTGGATTTATCGGGGCCACATTGTGTCATATTTCCTAAGAGTCAACTCTCCTGAACTGCTAACTTAATTGCATTAGAGTGTAGAATAAATTATACATTTATACGCCTTATTTGTACCTATAAACTAACAAGACACGCAACTACAAAGAGCAATAAACTAAAGTACGATGGTTCAAGCGAGGAAGAAACTAACGGTACAAATCTTCCAACACATGATGAGATCAGAAAACAAAATATTACCCATTACACTTGACCATTATGCTTGAGTGTAATGTGCTCATCAAAGTGCTGACCAATTCTTTAAGTACATCCATCACCTACTTAAATAAATAATGCTGTTCTACTGAAAACACTTTATTAACATGTGACACAAAAGATAATGTTTGGATCCGTTGTAAAGGTAACCTGTAGGCTATAATGTATTATTAGTGAAGTGTGAAGTTATTAAAAGACGAATAGTTTGTGTTGTACCTAATATTTTCAAATCTGAGCAGATTTCTGCTTGTCTCCATCTGCAACAACCGCCTGTGCTGGTCAGCCAAATGCTTTTACAACTACATTTGGCGGCAGCACAAAGTTAGTCCAACCAGGCAGCACTTAGGAGGCCCCCGGCCAGTGACACTTCGATTCGCTACGGGTCTGCTCGTTTCAGTTTGGAACGGGTGGTTTTCCATTACGATTGAATACGGCGCTAATGTGGGCATGGCGATTTGGCGAAAAGTTTGTACACCTCTGCATCGGACTGGCATACTGATTCAGGTGCTTTTGATTTTCGTTTTTAACAGGTAGCTGCTGTCGCTATGGAGTACGTTTTTTTTTTAATATGTCCGGTTAGATTGTAGTTCTGGAGTCGCTCTTGTTACAGAAACTGTGACCCCACGGCCCAGCCAATCAGAGACCGGCAGCCTTCTGAGGTGGCGTCTTAGGGCCAACTCACTGAGCTTGGAACCACTTTGAAGCAGGTGCTAAAAATAGTAACAGTTCCAGGTAACTTTAGCCATGGCAAGACCAAAAAAAACAAACAAACCGAAACAGGTAAAAATGGGCCTGTGCTAGACAACATGTATTATACAGTTATTACTTTTTCAAACGATATCAATGCCAGGTCAATTGGCTGAAAAACTAGTTGTGATATGATGTTTTATTAGATTAAAACATTGTCACAATTATTTTTAAGACCAAAAAAAAAAAAAAAAAACACTAGAAAATATTAAAGTCTATACAAATAAAACTTTAAGTCTATATTTCCCGTCCGTTCCTAAGCTGTAGCTACAAAATAAAAAGCTCCTTTTACAATAATATTTTTTTTAAATCCCTCATAATAGGAAATACTGCACAGCTGCATTGATAACACGAACTGATAAACTGACCTCCTTTACATGGTTTATATCTTGTTATAAAATCTCCCAAACTGAAAGGCTCAGCGGGGTGGGGGGGGGGTAAATAGGGAGTTGCCCTACTTACTTGCTCCCTCTTTCAGTCCCTCTGACCCGCCACTGTGTGAGTCGTCAGCAATGGGAAGGGCGGGGACGAGAGAGGCGCGAGGATGTGTGTGTGTGCGTGCGCATGTTTGTGTATTTCTAAATGGTGAGAAGGAGGGGGGGAGGGGTGGCGTGCACGTGGTCGGTGTGGGTGGATCTTTTAGCACGCGGTAGGGTAAGTATGCAGCAACGGGGGGGTCTGACACGTCATCAGCGAGATCAGAAGACACACACAAAAAAAAAGCAACCCTCCCTTCCTTATTCTTCTTTGACCTAATCGCCAATCGTTACCTCCAGCTTATCGGGCGCCATTGCAAACAGAATGGGGGATAATAACTTTCATTTGTTGTGGTAGTTTTTCCTCAGAACTACAAACGAAGACAAGCTGCGCGAGAGGGGGCCCGCCCCAGTGCGCGCGCGCGCGCGTGTGTGTCTCTGTGTGTGTGTCACAACATAGCTGAGCAATGTCACGGTATTATGTAAAGAGGGAGCCTCTGCCACCGCCCTGCCGGTGTCCACTGAGCGCACTTTAAATTAGCGATTTAACGAACAAACGGTGCGGCGATTCTAGTGTAAATGTGGTTTATTATGATCACTTGTGTGTATATACGTGTAATAAGACGTGCCACATTATAAAAGAAGGCTTCGAATAACAGATTAAATGTGTTTAAATGAACCGCGGATAGTGAAAGGAAATCCTCTGCTATGCATTACACACAGGCGCGCGCGTACGGCGAGTCACAAGGGTGTCGAAGCACACACACACACACACACACACACACGCCACGAGCGCGCAAAGTAGTTCAGAAAAACAACTTTGGCCATTTCCGCCTTCAGGTCCCACCGTCTATGCACGACCCAACCAGCCTGATCGGTGACAGTTTACCGTGAATCCAGCCCACAAAAGCCTTTCGGCGCGTCCCGTAACGGACGGACGGGCAGGGCAAATACTACAACCCAGCTCTCCCTAAACCCGATGTTTGAAGTGTCACTCCGCGCTCCTATCCGGGGTCCCTTCAAGCATCCGTCTGCTGCTCAACTCACCACTGCTGGTTTGTTGTTGCTGCCGAGCTTGCCATTCCAGGTACCTGGCCGCCTCCAAAAGTGTGTCGATACTCATTTCGCGTAAACCCTGATGGCAGGAGGAGGAGGAGGAGGAGGGGGGGAGCCCGGTGGTCCGGGACGGAAAGAGGAGGGGGAAGTAGTACCCCGGTATTAAGCGCAGCGTGCACGGCTCACACCCGTGTGAACCTTTCTCCAGAAAGCAAGGCGGCTAGCTTTTTTTTTTTTTTTCAAGCCAGCCAAACAGAAAGTAGATCCCCATATACGTAGGGGGAAAAAAAGAAAAAAGAGGGATTGCAACAAGATGGCGAAGCGAGCACGGGAATACACACAACAAGGGGAGTCGTGTTCTCGGCAAGGCCCGACCCTCCCGGATTCCCGCCCCGCCCTGTTACTACGGCCGCTGACAAAACCCGGCGGCCGCTTCGCGCCTTATCCACCTCGCCGACACTTTTCACGAAACGTTTTGCTTGTCATAAATTACGACATTTCTCTTACAAATACAATAACCGATCAACTGGCGTCTCTGGACATAATTCAACCCGACGTGCGACGTCGTATTTCCGCGAGTCTCTGTTTTCAGGCATCTGCCGCTGACGTCAACGGTCCTCCGCGGTTTCGCTCCAGCCGTTGGCCCGCAGCGCATGTAGACGGATCAGGCGCCAGCCAGCCAATCAGCGCTCAGAACAACAAGGCATGGTGCTGGTCCACATGGGCACCCGCCCGGCGCGAGGAGCAGCTCATTTGCATGGCGAGAGCGTGACTGGCCGCCCCGCTGTCTCCAGATCAGAGCTGTCAGTCAAACCCAGTGGGGGCGTGGTCTGTGAGCGTGGAAGTGGGAACGCAACCTGCTTTCATTTCACCTCTGCAAGATTTACAGCTTTTAAAAAAAAAAGTGAACATAATTGACTAATACAGTGAAGTATTACAAAAGAAAAATTAGCATATAATAAAACCTTTCACACTGTTTCGTGAAATTATTCCACAGACTGAAATGCACTTTTTTTTAATCTGGTTTGAGCATAATTATGTTCCATATTTGATTAATCTATAAATATATCCCTCTTGTCTTTTGGGAAAAGTTTTCTTATTCATATTAATAAATAATACATTTTGTGTAACAGGAAGTGTAATATACCAAACTTTAATCACATTGTTATTTCTGACTTTGCTATGTTGGAGAATATCCTTGTTTTAATATGACAAATTAATGCCTTTAATCGAGGTAAATGCTATGTATATTGTCAAATATTTACAACTTTTTAACATCAGAAAACATCCAAGTTTTTTTCTTGTCAAATGTGCAAAATTAATCCCAGAATTTCTGAGTTTCCTTGTGGAAATTTACTCCTCCGTGGCCAACAATTTATTTTCTGTAATGTATGATGGCCCTGATACAATTTTTTTTTTAAATTAGGAGAATAGAGTCATAATAATACCAGAACAAAGTCATAATATTAGAGATTAAAGTCACACAGTCGTTTGCACAATTGTTTCAAAGTCCTGAAACTAATAATAACTTAGTGCCAATGTTCTAAAAAGATTTAGTACATCCCTATACCAATACCAACGTATACCTTTAAAAGACATTCCTCATTTTAACACAGGGGAAAGACTGCATTGTTTTGTAAGCGTTCTCATAAAATTACTACTTTATTCTCGTAATTTTGGGGGTGGAGGCGTCATTCTCTGGCAGTGTGTTTTTGGGGGTCGCAGGCTATACAGTTTGGGAACCCCTGCTGTATTCCTTTAAGTCTTTAAACTTTAACGTTTATACTTATAAGAAATGACTAATGGTATTTTCAATTAAGTGTCCAACACAACTTACAATCCTTATGGCTAATTTTTTTAGTGTACATAACGAAGAGGTGCTGGTTTTATTGCCCTTACCCAACATTCAACACGGTAAGTTAGTAGACACGAACACTGTATTATATAACATGACTTTTCACTCAAGAGTTTGACTTACATTTCTCAGCTCTCCAACGTTTAGATGTTTTTATGTGTGGTACCCCACAGGTGTTGACATGTAGTTGTCTGTCAGCACAAACTGGTTTCTGTTGTTTAGCTAACATTTGACCCAGTTGAGAAAAAACTCGCCGATGCCCTATCTAAAGTTTATTGGTCTTTCGTATTAAAATCTATGAATACTTCAACCGCATATTTCCTGTTGTTAACATTGTTAAATCTGTGCACAATTAACTTTATTTAAATCTGTGTAAAGCGATATACCAGCCTTTAATTTGTAAATCGTTTTCTGTCTGCTGATTTTTCTAAACGGATAACGCTGTTTTCTTTTTACACAGAGATGCGTCTGCTGTAAATGAGCCGCAGAAATTCACAGCTAAGGTGGAAGCATGTGTTGATACGACAACTGTTGGTCGTGCGCCCAATTAATCAAATCTTTACAGGACTGTGGCGAGAAGAAACCCGATGTTGAAAGAGAGCAACAAACAGAGTCACAGACTCTAAACATGCAGCAAGAGCCAAAATAGAAAGGTTTAGATCGACTCATATACATGTGTTAGAACTGCCCGGCTAAAGTTTCAGGGGAATTAATTATTTTGCAATGCACAATGTCAGCATCAGTAGAACATGTGATTAGCCTTTTTTCTTCTTCCCTAAACATTGCTATATCCTATAATAATAATAATAATAATGATGATAATAAAAATCGACCTGTCCAGGGTGTACCCCGCCTCTCGCCCAGTGAACGCTGGAGATAGGCACCAGCACCCCCCGCGACCCCATGAGGGATAAAGCGGTTCGGAAAATGGATGGATGGATAATAAAAATCTTACTGCATCACAAGGTTATTCTGTTGAAAGCACTTCCTTCCACGTGGTGCCTTGAGATTATGTCTGCTTCTAAAGTCAGACACCACGCCATCAATCAAAAGCTGTTGTGTGACACCAGCAATATGCTGCTGTTCTCCCACAGGAAAGGGAAATGGATCTTAAGGTGTCACAATTAGTGGTTTATGATCAGGCAAATGTGTTTTAAAATGTACAGACACACGTGGAGCCGTGCGGCTCCATAGAAACAGTCTTTGATTGGACGACACCGAGTCCAAATATCCTTCACCACATCAAGGGACTGACCACATCAGCCAATCACAACAGCAGCTCAGAAGTACATTGGAGCTGCTGTCACCGGTCTAATTCCCCATACAGACCCATTTAAACCCATGTGATCTGCTAAACAACACATTGCTGCCATGTGTACAAAAAGGAAAAAATCTATTTAATGGGGTGAGGCAGTTATTTAGCAAGAAAGCGACTCGCCTGACAGTGTGCACGAGAGAACCGAGCAGATATGGATGCAAGAGATGCAGCACATGCCTGCGAAAAAAAAGAGGAGGGGGAACCCCACAGAGCTGTATGCATGTACAGGAGGAGCAAAGAAGAGGAGGAGGAGGAGTGATGACTTGAAAAGAATGTGGGGTGGGAGAGATGTAGGGAAGGGATGGGGTGACCCAGTTAGAAATGCTGCATCACTTGTGGATCCAAGTACCAAAGAAGAACCAATGCAACACTTTTACAGAGATCCAGTTAAACGAGTCGAGTCAAAAGGAGGAGAAAAACTATAGAACATGACACAGAAATCTGTGTAATGTTCACAGTAATGTGATTAATAAGGCTTAGTATATTAGTAAAGTAACTAATATTAACTATCTAATAGTAGTTTGATATAAACCTGAGTGCACAGTTTAACACAAAATGAGTTTGCTCGTTTTTACAGCATTAATAAAGAAGTATTGATTGCCCCTGTTTCAGCTAATCACACTGCCTCAGCATGCCATCCAGGTGCACAGTGGCTTTAACTTCATCTCTCAATTCGATGCAGTCCCAGAAGCTACCTTTTAATAGTTTTTTTTTTCCTTCTAGCAAAGTCTAAATCCTCTCTTTGTTCCTGAGGGTTACGCGACCTTGTAAAGTCTTTTCTTAATGCGGCACACAGAAAAGTCGATCTGTTAAGTCTTGCTTTGGCCGCAGAACTTCCACTGTGCATTTTATTGGGATTTCATTATCGGGTATTTCATGACTCACATTTGCATCCAGTCAATGGTTTTATAGCACCACCTTTCACTGTAACTGCAGCTGCAAGGCTTTCAGACCGTCTCAGTCCATTCTTCTTTGTGAAACAGTTGAAGCTCAGTCAAGTTTAACGCAGAGTGTTTCTGAACATGAATTTCACGTCATGCCAAGGACGCTCAATCCCATTTAGGTCTGGACTTTGATTGGGGGATTGTAAGCAATAAATATGCTTAGGGTCGTCCTTCTGGAAAAAGAAACTCTGCTCCTGTCTCAAGTCTTTTACAGCCTCTAACATAGTTTTTTTTTTTTTTTTTTTTTTTAAGGATTATCTTATATCTATAGCTCCATCCATCTTCCCATTAACTCCGAACAGCTTCCGCGTCACTGCTGAAGAAAAACATCCCCACAGTATGATGCTCCCCACCACCAAATAGGGAAGTTTTCCTTTTTCTATGGTGATGTGCAATGTTAGCTGTCCAGGACATGCTGGGTTTTGACCAGCACACCCGTCTCCACATAGTTTGGTGTAAGACTGGGCATCTCTGCAGCTCCTCCAGAGTTAGCACCATTTCCTTGATTGATCCGTGTTCCTTGGGATGCTGTTTGTTCGCTAATGTTCTCTGAGGAACCCTTGAGGCCTTCACAGAACAGCTGGATTTTTACTGAGATTACATTACACATAAATTAGGTGACATCTGAATAACAATTAGATGGAACTGAATTCAGGTTATTAGATTAAAAGCCCCTGAACGCATGCATACCACCCTTTGTCTCTGCGTGTGTCCTTTTTTCACAATTATGTGGCACTTTGTGTTTGTCTGTTAAAAAAAAATCCTAATAAAAACAGAAGTAAAGAAGTTAATGGCGTATAAAGAGTTTTGCGAGGCCCTGCATGTAGGCATAAAATAAAAACACATCTTGTGAATGGCGCCACTAGAGTGCGCTATATCCTAAAAACATTGCTGCTCTTTACCTTCCCATCCTTTTCCTCAAGCTTTGCAGGGATTACAACACAAGTCACGCCAGCTACAGTGAGACTGATGTAAGCTGTACCTGCTGATGGCGTGAAAGCCTTTTAAAATGAGCACAGGACCTGCAGATATGTGCCACAGACTGCACCTCAGAGACCGGTACCTAACTGTACACATCATGTAAAAGGCTTCGTGCTTTTTGGGAATACTCAGTGCACTCAGACGGGCTCAGTCCTGCAGCCTGAGACCGCTGTGTTGTAAACACTGACCTTGAAATCTCTCAACACATCCGTGACATGCCAGCTTATTTGGATCAGTGCAGGCTTACGCCTCTATGCAGCTTCTCTCGCTCTCCGTTTCCGCCAAGAATTGGAATCAACAGTCTTATCGGAGACGGAGAGAAATAGGTGACCCAGAAGCAAAATAAATGAGAAAGTGGGATTTCTTCTCGACTGTGTTGTGTCTTCAGCTTGCATGAGGGCTAACGTGTTCACAGGATGTAAGACACAGGGCGGGTGGATGTAGGCCAATGTTTCTACCCCAGTGCCTCTGCTGAGAAACAGGTTTCACTAGTCCTCACGAAGCCTCTGATTTCACCTGTCTGTCCAGCATACCAGCATAAGTCCACCTCACCAGGTTCCTAATGGCATAAACTTGTTTATGTATGAAATATACAGTGAAGTGTTACAATTTCAGCTGGTTTTATTCTCACATTTTAATGTTTAGATCGTCAGACACTAACTTTAGTAAATGCAAAAGATGTAGTCACATGATGATTTCATTTATGAAGGGAAATAAACTGTGCAAACCAATCTGGCCCAATGGGAAAACAAAATTTCCCTGCCCTTGTGTTGAATTGCAATTTAATTGTGATCAACCACATTTGTTGGCTCAAATTAAAAAGCCAAAGCCAGACCCAATTAATCGCTGATCTGTAGAATCAAGGACTCCCCTGTATAAAGCCCTCATGACAACACAGAGAAGGATGAATGACAGCAATAAAGTAACACATTGTGGTGTTACAAAGCTATTTCTAAGGCTTTAGTGAACCACAGCTAGACATTGTTCAGGAATGGAGAAAACATCAAGCGATTCTGAGAGGAGCCAGCCTACCAAAAATACTCCCACCGGCCATCAACGCCTTCTCCAGGTCACAAAAGATCCCAGAGCCAACATCTAAAGCACTGCAGGTCATACTTGTCTCAGTTAAGGTCAAAGTTCATGGTTCAAAAACAAGAAAGAGACCAAGAAGGCGTCCATTAGAGACTTCCAAGAGTAAAAACCACTACAGAGCAAAAACAGCACAAAGTCATGATCACCCCCCATGACTTTTGGGAATATTATCTGTGAAGCAATGGGACAAAAGCAGAACTGTTTTACTTGTGAGTCACATGTGGCATAATAGAGCATTTAAAGGACAGAACATCACACCAAGAGTCAAACATGGAGGTGGTGGTGTGATTGTCTGGGGTTGCTTTGCTTCTTCAGGACCTGGGTGATGTGCCGTGATCGATAAAATCGTGAATTCTGCGTCTAGCAGAAAATCCTAATGAAGAATGCCCGGTCATCAGTCTGTGACTTTACGCTCAAGCACACATGGGTTACGCAACAGGACATCAGTAATTCAACCTTTAAACGACTAAAAATAAACAGAAACTGTTTCGGAGCAGCCCAGTCAAACTCTGAACTGGAATCTATCTGTGATGCTCCGAAACCTCAATGTGGCTGACTTAAAACTATTCTTCATAGAAAAATGGGCCAACATTTCATGCAAGAATAAGATGTTTTTCGCATTTAAGGGTGGCAAAAAGCCACACGAGAAGAAATTCACATGGGGGCAAATTCCTTTTCATCTGCTCTCCATGATATTCCCGTTTTGCACCTTCTTTACAGCCAGTTTCTTCACCTTCATGCATGTCAGAAGAGGAGAGGTGGGGAGGTTGCTTTTCCTTCACTGGCAACTGTAGCCTGGATACCACAGAGCACTCCAAATTAGTAAAAGCTCCAAGGATGGGTGAGCACGCGTGTGTGTGTGTGAACGCAGAAGACTCCGGTGCCGTACATAATTCATAAGCCACCCTGAAACGTCTGACGATCTCTTGCCTCTCCACCGACTTGACTGTGAAACTGAGCAACTGCTGAGAAATAAATGTAAAAAGATGACCAAAAAGCCTCACCTCTATACATCAAATATAAAAAAAAGATGTATACAGTATATACTGGGTGGTAAAACCCAGCCTATAACGTTGCCCACCGATGCATTGGTTATAAATATAGGATTAAAGACCACTGGTGAGACAGAGCCCAACATTATACATAAATAATAGTTGTCTAGAAGAAAAGTTTTGTGTCTAGTGACCTACTTTCCATTAAAACCTCCAGTGCAGTGACCTAAAGTTAAGGACAAATATTTCAAAACAAGCACTGGCTGTTGGGAAAATAAACGACGAGGGGACAAACTAAGTACACCCTTCCTGCTTTAATTTGATTTAAAAGGGAAGCTGCACATAAAATCCTTTGATGTCAGCAGGTCTGCTTCCATAAAGGCAGGGGCTTCGGTCTGCTAACACGCTGCCAAAGTGAAACAATACCAGCAATGACTCCAGAGAAGAAGCTATTACTTTGGGTAATTTAAAAAAGCTATTAAGTTCATATTTCCAAAGTATTACGATGAAGTGGAAAACATCTACCAATCTACACCAGGATGTCCCAGCAGAGTCACAGACTGGGGGAATGCTCAAGGAAATCAGGATAAATAAAATCATGCTCCAGTTTAGACAAAGCGGGTCTCAGAAGAGACAGAACATGTGTGGCTTTGATTGAAGAGGTTGTCAGGAGTAGGCCTAATAGATCGCAGCGGCATAATTTAGGTTTGCTACGTTGCAGTCATTGAGCCAACGGTGAACTGCTCTGAGTCTAAATGTGAGACTAGCTGTCTGACAGTTAAACCATGGCTGGAGTATAGGGTCATGAAACAGAAACATGACCCAGAGAAATCTTCATTAGGAATGCTGAAAAATACAAAAATCTGTGTGCTGCAATGGTCTAGTCAAAGCCCAGATCTTGAAAAAGCTAAAGGCGTTGTGCACAAACACACAGTGGCCAATGCTGGTTAAACTAAGAGTAGCACTGTAAGGAAGAGTGACCCAAACTTCCTCAAGGTTACGAGACTGATATATGAAAACATAACATCAAGTTATTTCTGCCAAAGGTGGTTTTACAGGTGGCTGAATGAGGAGTTATGGAGTGTACTTAATCAATCTTAATATTAAGATGTCCATAAAGATTTTGCCTGGATACCAACAGCTCAAAATATTTAACAAAAGTTACAATGTGAAAATATGAATACCGATAAAACTCCCCCCAAAACACCCCAGCATCAACAACTTAAACATACAGAAATGACAAGAGACAATGTAGCCAACTCTGAGAAACATATTCCTGCTCCTGGTCCATCACAACCACAAACTCTAATGCATTTTATGCCATAGATATGCAGAATATTTTACAAATGATCTAAAATCTAATCCATCCCTGGTCAACGCTGTGATTGGTTCAGTATGAAGGGACCCAGACCTGTACTGGATAAGTGATGACACACTGCCTTTAGGAGTCAGGATCCTTAGACCCATTGTTCATGATAATACTGAGCCTCAAGTGACAAAAGTATGCAGGCAGCTCCTGGAGGATGAAGGAACTGATACCATTGACTGAACAAAATCCAACAGAACATCATGTTCAGGTCCATCTGATTCCACCAGGCTGCACCTCACACTGTCCAGGAACCCAGTGATGCCCTGCTCAGGGTCTGGGAGGAGACTAGCCATCATCTCAACAGGAGCATGCATACAGGAGCATGGGGGGGGGGGGGGGGGGGGGGGGGGGGGGGGGGGCATACAAACTACCAAGTACTGTTTTGACTGGTGGCAACGACAGCAAACTGAACCAGCCAGCTTCACTTCCTTGGTGAGTTTGGTTTGAGTCCTCTGAGGGTTGATGGTTTTCATTTTCACCAAATGATGTAGCACACTTTTGCTTTCAACACCATAATTAATTGGCTGACTTCTGAAGCAGATGTTTGACGGGGGTTTATTTAGGGGGTATCAAAGTAAAAAAAGGGGGGGGGGGGGGGTGAATACACACGTCAGTACAGTTTCATACTTTTTAAAAAGACAAGCTTCTCCCAATGACAGTTATGACTTCATGGTTTCTCCTCTCCATCTGTGGAAGTGAAGGGACAATCTCCAATAAAGCTTCTGTCCTTTCAGCTTTTAGATGCATCCCCGCTTTAACACGTCTGAATCAAAATAGCTCATTACCAGCTGACGTAAAACAAGCAGGGGCCGCATCTAAAAGTTACACCTCAGTCAAACTGAAGCACTACAGTACATCCATTACCACTACCTCCGGGTTTTCCCTTCGTCTTTAAAAAAATAAAGCACGAGAACTGGGGAACTGTATTTACAGAATTTTATTTCATTATGCTGCAAACAATGACATCCAGATATATTGATACACAACCTTTTACTGTGCGTGTATGTGCATTAGTGAGTGTATGCGTGTGTAAAGAGAGCAGTGAGACCACAGAAAGCCGGATGAAGATCCTGTGCGACAGAGCCCTGGATGGGTTTATCAAGGCAGAGATAGTAAGAGGGCACTGGGCGATTCTCTGGAGAGACACACACACACACACACACACACATCTCTTGAACAGATGAGCTGTCTTTTTTCCTCTGTAAAAACACACTTCCGTGTCGGGGGGGGGGCTCGTACAGGGGTCGTTACGAGCCAGCGGGCGTCGGCTGCAAAGAGAGTTGGTTCAAAGGAACGAAACGTGAAAATGTGGCGAGAAGCTTAGCCTGGCCTCGTCTCCCTATGGGAGCGGAGGAAAGATTCTCCTGTCGAAAACATACAGACGCACTCACAGGACATGAACCTAATGCAAGGACGTGAGAAGCTGCATCTGGCTTGATTTTTATTTTTTTATTACTTTTTGATTTCCTTCAACTTCTGCTGAACAGCTTCGACATCCTCTCTCGTTTAATTTCTCCAAAAAAAAAAACGTAGCAAATGCAGAGAAATTCAACAAAACCTTAACATAACCTAAACCCCTTGGACAGAGAGGCGCCATTGGCTTTAGTCAGTCAACCAGAACCCATCTGCACCAACACACACACACACACACACACACACACATTTACCCTTTGACTCAATGGGAAGTCATGACAGTATGGAAATTTGTAAATCTAACAGTATTGAATTCTCTTTTTTTTTATTTTTTGTTTGAGTCACCATGCAAAGATACTTCTTATCATTTTGAGTGTGTTTATGTGTCAGAGATTGCGTGACATTTATTAAGCGTACCCTACATCCAGAATAATTTACACAAAAAGGACAATAGTCATCTTTATGGGGGGGTGGGCTGGATCGACGTAGGGAGGAAGAGGAGCGAGGAAAAGGTAAAAGCGCATTGGTCAACTATGATTCGGAGTGCGAGAGGTTGAAGGGCTGGACGTTAGGGCAGAAGAGAGGAGGAAGAGGAGGAGGAGGAGGAGCGTCGGTCGGGATGGAGCTTCAGGGATCGGGTTTTTATCCTGGGAGCTGGAGAAAGCAGGGCAGGATGAGAGATGGTGGCGGTCTCAGCGGCACTCCCAGACTTTGACTGTCTGGTCGACACTGCCTGTGACCACGTACGGAGCCGTCTTGTGAAAATCTGGGAAGAAGAAAAAAAAAAAAAGAAAATGTTCAGGAACATTTCTGCTGAAATTAACTGAAACTTGTGTACAGGGAACAGATTCTGAACTCTAGCTTGTTCTGAAGTAGCGTTAGCTCTCTGCAGTTAGATGTCAAAGAAAAATCATCTTTAGCGTGTCTCAGAACATTTGCAGGAAGAGAATACAGAGCAGGGCGACCTCCAAAAGGGTAAATAATGGTTATAAACCTGAATTCAATGTAAAACACAGATTAGAGACCAAAAACAATGAGCTCCTCTGAAGTAACTGAGTTTCTGTGATAACGCCATCTTTTAAACCCCTCATTTCCCAGATTTAGTTTTTACCCCCCCAACATGACAGAGGTTAGCAGAGACGGCCCCGACACGTTCACCTCAAATGTGCAAAGTCTGCACATTTTAGCAGCAGGCTGTGCTTTTTGTTGCTTTAGTGTAAACGGACCGGCTGTTTTGGGATATTTCTATATCAATAGCACTAGCCTCAAATTACTCACCTTTGGTAGATTAAGATTAGAAATTATTTCAACCACTTTAGCTGTTTGACATTCTATGAAAAATAGCTTAACGGTAAAAAATCCGTGGTCATTTTAGCTCATGAGCTTATTGCATGTTTATACTAGTATATTAAGGATTTATCTTTGGTGTTGAGGATGAAAGGCCTTTTTTCCATCACCTTAATCTCCCTCCCCAGATTCTCCATCACTGACTCTTTGCAGGCCCTCTGCTAAATGTTGGTAAAACTAACAGATTTATTTCCATTTAAACCTGAAACTCTAGTGTGTTGCGAGTCATTCATACACATTTGATGCAAAAACATGTTAATTTTATCTCTTTTCATGCCCACAATTTTACACTAGTTTAATTTTGGAGGTAATGGATTAAGAGAGAAGCTCAACAGCCTTAGTCGCCTATAATTTTATGATTAGGTGATCACATTTCTGCACTAAAATGTGTATCATCAAATCGGTAATAACTCCTGTTCATGTGAAACAGATAAAAGGAAATTCGCCTCACCCAAAGAGGTAACAAAGTGTTCATGAGCAGACAAGGTCTTCATGCAGCGTTTGTTCTTGTAGTCCCAGATCCTGAGCGTCTTGTCGTCGGCGCAGCTCACGATGAACCGTCCTCCGGGATGAAACAATATCCCACGCACCCAGTTGTCGTGTCCCACCTGAAGACACAAGGCCGATTACCCACAACACCCCCAGCAACGCCGAGCGCCTGGTAAAGCATCCTTTCCACCACTCACCAGAGTCATAAGGCAGATCCCGATGCTGACGTCCCACATTTTGATCGTTTTATCTCTGGAACCGGAGAGAAGGAAGGGGCCAGGCTTTCCGCTCTTTTTACTCTGCAACAGATCAACAAGGGGAGGGATGACAAACGCCACATCAAAGAGGCTGATGCTGCCTGTTATTCATACGATGTTTTAGTAGAAATTAAGCTACAATCTTCAGCTACAAAAACAGCAAACTGCTCATAGTAGGACGGTTACTCCTATAATACAAGAAAGCAAGTTTAAAACATCAGCAGATCATTCTAGACACCAGATTAACTAAACTGACCACGTCTGATTTCTGTCAGCTCAGGTTGACTCGAATATGAATCTAAGCATATGGTCACACCTTTAGCTTAATAATAATAATAATAATAATATTTAATAGTTTGATCAGAGCCTCAGAGTGTTGAGAGTCATATCACGACGCAGTGCCATGCTAGGAGCATGTTAGAAACATGGAGGATCGCTCATTTTAATGAGTATAGTTTATCACCAACATTCGTGACAAGTGACCATGCTAGTTGTGCACCCATCACCATGGCCTGCCTGTTACCGTGATGAGGAAACGACATATAGTCATAAAAATGATTAGAGGCCCAACCTTTGTCCCCGGAGATGTTCTGAAACTTTTAACTTTAATATAAGAAGCTAGCAGACATAGAAATCCTCCAAATGATGTCGAATTACTTAGTTCTCATGTGCATAAACATGTTTTAACTCTGTAAGCAGAGATAAAACATTAATAGCAAACAGTCCCATTTTATGTTTTTGTGCTAAAAATGTTTAAATTTCAAAACCAACAACCAAAATGTAAAATTTGCATTAGAAAAGTCAGGGTCACTCCTCGTCTAGGAACTTTTATGGATCCCACCTGTTTAAAAGCATTAATTAGCCACGATCAGGGTCCTGGCATCTTTCACCATAAACACTTCTTTGAGTTTAATCTGATGTTTTTGATCTATTTTTTCCTCAAACTGCCACCTATAGAGCTGACAGACCTCCAAAATAAATCCCGTTCGACGTCTGTGTCCATACCGTTATTACAAAAGCTGCGTTATAACGTCACAACCTCACCTTTCACACCTTACTGAGCCAAGACGAGGCATCAAGATGTTGTTTAATGTGATTCAGATAAGAAAAATCATTTCCAGGCCTGCACTCTGAATTCTCAGCTCGACTCCATCAACTAAACCTGACCCACATTAGCCTCCTTACTAGATATAGATACGATATAGAAAAAAAGCTTATCGATAAAAAAAAAAATGCATACTGATCGATATCGATAATTATTGAAAATATTTAAAACCATATTTTATGTGCAGCTCTGCCTGGACATTTTATGATATTGCTAAATGATTTAATTTTAATAAAGAACACAAACACAGAATTCCAATTAAATCTTTATTTAACCAACTTTTTTAACCATAACAGAATTTTATTTAAGAAAAATAACTTAAGAGACCTGAGTTATGTTATTAAATAAAGACTTTATTATTAAATAAAGACCAAAATAAATATACCAAATAAATAAATAAAATAGCCTATTTAGGTGGGAATAGTACACTAGTTACTCCTCAGGTTTCATAATTGAGAGGCTGACGCAGGTCCGAGGTTGTGGCGTGTAAGGACACAGATTGCAGCTCATTTTGCACTGATTCCCTGCACTAGTTGCACAATTTAGGGAGCGCTGTTAGAGAAAAACTTGAGTCCCGGAACTTTATATCGCGGATCAAGACTAGCGAGTAATTGTTTGAAGCCAGGTTTTTCAACTGCAGACAACAACAGCATGTCCGCGATTACGATTGGTCGAGAGGAAGTAGTGACTGTAGCATCAACTAATAAGATGGGCTGAAAGGAAGGAAGGAAAACTCTCTATCGAAGTTTTATCGACCCTATTTTTTCCTATCGCGCCACACATCTATAGATCGATATATATTGTTATTGAATTATCGTCCAGCCCTACTCCTTACCAAATAAAAAAAAGTCAGATTAGGCAGCAGCAGTGATACCTCTGAGCCTGTAGCTTCCAGGATGGTGGGGTGAGCGGTGTCGGGGGCCCAGGCGATGCACTCCACTACGTGTTCGTGCTCCCGCAACTCGGCCTTGCACTCCTTGGAGGCGACCACCCAGACGCGCACGGTCTGGTCGTTGGAGCAGCTGGCGATCAACGAGCCGTCCTGATTTGGACGGACCATCCTCACCCACTCCCTGTGGCCGGCAAACGTCTTCACGCAGTACCTGCAGATACACACAGCGGAGCTTATAGACGAGCGTATTTTAATGAAGGAGCTGTGGTCGAGGGGACAAAACAGACTTTAATGAAATAAGTATCAACTCCACGTGGTTAAACTGCTCACTCACCCTGTGGCCACCTCCCACATCTTGATGGTCTTATCTCTGGAGGCAGAAACTATGTGGTCACCATTTGGCATGATTGCTACAGACGACACATTGTGGTCGTGGCCTGAAAGACACAGTTTCATCTTCAGTCACGTCGCTAATCTCTGCTCACCTTCATACCAATCAATTTAGTGGATCAATGTCCAAATAGATTTGGGTTTTATCTATTCAACCAACTTAATGGTGATCAATAACAACCTGCTTTGTTTTCTAATGACTTACTTGGTTATGTGAAACCAAACAAACTTCATTCATATGCAATATTAGCAGTTTTCTTTTACCTTGCTGTTGGATTATATATTTAAAAAAATCCTTTAATTGAAAATACAAACGTGATCTTTGTATATAGAAAGACAACAACTGCAGACGCCCCCCCTGTGGAGCGAGAATTATATCTAAATATTCTCACCGTGCATTGTCCGGACACACTCAAACCCCTGAAAGTCCCAAAGTTTGATGCTCATGTCGGCTGAACAGGAAGCCAGCAGCTTCCCCGTGTGATCAAAGGAGATGTCCTGCACAGAGTCCGTGTGGCCTTTGAGCGTCCGTTCAAAGTCCCCTGCCTCATAGTCCCACACCTGCAACCACAGAGAGAACAGTCAGCGAGGAAACCAAACTCAAATGATAAAAAACTAGAAGAAATCAGCTGGTGACTCTGGAATCTGCTCGACTGCTTGGTTTGAAGAAAAGAAAAAAAATAAATAAAAAAATCCAACCTCTTTCTGATCAGTGAATGCAACACGCATAAGCACTGACACCACTCTGTGATGCCATTACTGAGTAAACAAGACTCAGGTATACAGGAAATGGCTAATTGAACTTTAAAAATTAATTTAGAGAAATGGATGGAAATGCTGATTTATAATCTCAACCCATAAATCTTTTTGCTTTTTCTTCAAAATACAGATAAAACTGTTTTACAGCAACTATTCTCTCACATATGGAGTGACGTCCTGTCTGCTTCCGCTACAAACAACTGATGGAGCCTCAATGAAGGAAGGAAGAAACATTTTTCGATTGCAATGCAAATTGTAATTGACATTAAAATTTGATTGATTTTTTATATTTTTCTAACCTGTTATAATTCTTAAAGAGAAACAGAAATTTCTGCTTTCCAAGAAAGCAGGAAATCAGAAATTGATTGCAAAATTCTGACCAGTGTAGCTCTATGAAATATAAAAAAAACAGCAGTGTGCAGATTTCATTCAGTTTCTGGGTAAGATATGTTTTGGGAACAAATTCAAGAGTAAATTCAAGAGTATCCAAATATGGAAACAAACACAATCATCTAAATCCAGTCACAGTCATCTAATATGTTGTAAAACAACATATTTTAGTTAATAAAAAAAAACAAAAAAAAAGAACCATTTGCAGAGGAGGATGAGGATCTGTGCTTTGGGAGGTGACCAAACAACAAGAATCAGTTCATGTAGAAAATAGATGAGTGGTGACAAAGCAGAAAAAGTAGCAGTGAGGAGGGAGGGAGGGAGGGAGGAGCTGGGAGAAAGAGAGGAAGACGCACATGAACAGAGTAAAAAAAAAGGAGCGCAGCCTCAGATCTGCGACACAGCTTTGAACTGGTAGGTCAGAGCTGCAGAGGATCTGCGGTGCTGCTGCTAATTTATCTCCTACGCTGCTGCATGCAGCTTTAATCACTGATGCTCTTTTTTTCATCAACATGTTCTAAGATGTATAAAATAGCCAGCAGTACCCAAGTAAACCAAGTTACAGTGTCACGAAAAAGTATTCACACCCCCTTAACCTTTTCCCAGTTCGTCAAGTTAGAAACACAAAACCAAAATGTATTTTCTGTGATAGATCAACACAAAGGGGGCTGGGGTGGTGCATGGTGGTTGGTTGTTCCAAAAACACAAGAAGTGTGGTAAATTCAGCCCATTTACTCTGAAGCCCTTATATCCAGTAAAACCACCGCCGCTCAGGGGGGGAGAGTCTGCCGGGCAGCTGTGTAATCCACATGTCCAGGTTTTACAACGAACGCATCAAGAGGAAAGGCATCGTTGAAAGAAAGCCAGGAGAGGTACTGCCGAAGAGTTTAAACTAGGGTGGAGGTTCACCTTCCAGCAGGACAATGAGTCTAAACATACACCCAGAGCCAAAAATCCAAAACGAGAGTTAGATAAACTACATGTTCATTTTAGGGCTGGGCGGATTAAATATGGATTAAAAAATAAATCTCCGATTTTATCATACCAAATCTGATTAATCGATTGTTTCCTCCTTTTTGTTTCATAAAAAGAAATTAAAGAAATCATTTTAAAACCTTGCTTTTATGTCAAGCATTTCATCAGGGAGTTGACCTGAATTCAAAGTGCAACTTAAAACAAGCTGTGAAACATGCTTGTAAAACAAGATGGCAGCCGTGCCATTATAAACAATGAAAATATAACAAAACATTTGCTGCTAGTGGTATTACACATTGAGCTAAGAACAGGCTTCACTGCACTTGTGAACTTCAAACTAAGTTAAAAAAAAAAAAAAAGTAAATAAGTAAATCAAGTACCTTGTATTATGGTAAAAAAAAGTTTCTACTTAATATTTTGACAATACATTTGCCTAAACATATATTCAGCATCACATGCTGTTCTCTTCATGGAAACCCAATGAGTGTATTGGCAAAATAAAATCCAGATTTTCCAAAAATGAAATCTTAAAGAATTGTAAATTTGAATTAATCGATTAAATCGATTTATGGCCCAGCCCATGTTCATTTGTGGTTGGAACTTCCCAAATTGTGAAAAAAGTTCAATAGCTGTAAATGTTTCTGTAAAGCGCTGCATTTATGGCTCAGAACACGTTAGACAGCAGCAGGTTACTGGACCAGCTTTAGATTTCACTGTAATGTGCAGCAGCAGGGAGACAATCTTCATAAACCTGCAGAATTTAAAGTCCCAGTAACAATTTAGTTGATGTCAGCTTTGTGCGTTTTATGCCGCATAAATAAAGCGGAACCTTTTAATATAAAGCCCAACATGACGGAGGTGCTGCGGGTCGCCTTACACACACCTTGATGGTAGCATCTTCAGAGGCCGTCACCATGACGGAGAACACCGGGTGAAATATGACCCGGGTGACCGGAGCACGGTGCCCGCTCAGGGCGTATCTCTCCGGGGGACGGGGGATCCATTCCTTGGGATCTCTCTTCTGACCAACAGGCCCTCCGTACGTCATGTCCTCCTTCACCTCATTCAGCTTAGACTCCAACTCCATCACCTAAACCGGTGAGCAGAGCGTTTCAGAAAATAAATGCTGATTCTTATTTGATTAAAGCAAAGCGTGTGAAGATGTTCCTTACCTTCTTTTGTAATCTAATAACAGAGGTCCATTTCTTTTCCAAAAGCCCCGCATACTTCTTATCTACCTCTTCGTTCTATGACCAAAGCAAAAACAATGCTCAGACAATGTCCTTCCATTTTAAAAACACATTATTTCAAATGTATCATCTTGAGCAATAGTCGCTCCTTACAATATCTAACTCTGCTTCTTTCTTGAAAGTAGAATAAGCTTCCTCGTATCCATTGGAACGAAGATAGTCAGCTATCGCCCGATTTCTAGGAAAAGAAACAGAGTTGTTAATCTGAACGCTCATTTCCTTCAATTTGCATTAGTGTCATTCCATTTGGCACAAATCAGTTAAATGCTCAGATATAACAGCACAGAAATGTGACTTCATTTAATAAAACGTCAGCTAATCTGCAACAGAACTCATCCTTAAAACATGGAGGACCACGCCCAGGAAAATGGATGGCAGCGACTGGTGTCTCGTTCACCTTAAATATAAGTCTGAACAAAAAACGGAAACAAATTACAACCCTCTATAAAAAAAAAAAAAAAATGAAAAAAGTCGAATCTTGGGAAACAGCGCTGCTGCTGCTATGGAAACCATCCACTCATCACAAAGACAGAGCTGGATGATGCGGTGGGGGTAAACTCACACACACCGCGAACACAAAGATGGAGACACACTTATATAAATGGTGAAAAAAAAAATAAAAAAGTCTTTTATAAGACGCAGGCTGAATATTTCATGAGTAAAGTGCTAAATTTAGGCTAAAGCTTCGGGGCTTCGTCGAGCCGCTGCAATCAAACCTGGAATGAACCGCCTGTTGCAGACTACAAACTTTAGACCCTAGCTGCAAGATTTATATCCAAATAAACCATAATCAATGCCCCGGATATTGCATCATTAACCACAACGACGGCAGTATATGAACAAAAAAGAAAGAATAATTCATTACAAATTGATTCTTTGCCGCCCTGATTTAAACAGGGGTGATGTAAAGCCTCCCACCTTACCCAGCCATCACTTGGTTAAGATCCTCATTGCTCCCCATCCCCCCCCCCCCTCACTACTTTCCTCCTGTCATGTAGGTTATAAAATATTCACCAAGCAGCTATCAAGTGCAGCACCTAGAGCTCACATCTCTTCAGGCTCCCTCACTGATTTCACATTGTTGTAGCAGATTAAATGTCCCAGCTAAAAAAAAAAACGACTTCTGAGTAGGGCTGAACAATTAATCGCATTTTCAATATAATCGTGATTTCAAAAAACGCAATTTCCAAATCGCAGAGTCTGCAATTTTTGGCTATGTAACAATTAGGGAATTAGACACGTCAATTAGGTGTTGGTAAAATGTTTGAAGTGGATTTGCTCCACATGGAAGGGAAGACAGTTGCAGCAGTGAGATAATCTAATTCTATTACTTGTTTTAGAGTTTGTATAATCATACAAAGCATTAAGTACAGGTCAATCAGTTTAATACATAGACTTGCTTGTTGGTTGGACTTTATGTTCAACAAGGATTGATGTCCAATTAAATTAAAAGCTGTTCTCTTGAATAATATTCTGATCAATAGAAACATTAAAAGTTCATATTTAAAAGTTGCTTGTGGCCAACGCAGAGAAAAGTCAAAATTGCAATTTTGGTTGAAATATATTGTAGGCAGAATGCAATCATTACTGATTACTGAGTTTAGATGCTGCGGGTCTTTTAGCAACTAATCCACATGGCAAGGAAACAAATTGATTTGTTGTTTGTATTTATTTTAAAACACATGATAAATTAAACTGGGAAAAAAAAAAAAAAAAAAAAAAGATAGCAATTAGATTATTTTCCAAAATCGTTCAGCCCTACTTCTGAGCAACAATCTCAGCGTTTTAAAACAAAAAAAGGACAAATCAGTGATGCGCCTCGGTGCCTGTGGCCCAGCGACTGCTGCTTCTGGTGACGAGCGCCCGTGTGCATGCCCGTTCTTGCTCGCACACGTAACCCGACTTATAATTGCACTCACAGTTCGTCTCTTTGTCTCTGTGACAGCACCATGGCGGCTGCTGCGCTCTCCCTCTCGGGGAGGTGAGGATGCGGTGGAGCTGAGCGGTCTGGCAGGGAAGCGCTCGATGGGGAGGAGCCTGACGCTGCGGAGGATCGCAGGTGGCAGAGAGACGGCCACTCGCAAGATGGCGACCCGCGGAGGTTTCTGTAACGCCGGTACGAGGCACCGAGGTGTGCCCAGGTTCACAGGTTACCCGCTCAGTGGTTCAACACGTCCATCACCTGATGAAGAGAGAAGGAAAGTGGTGATTAAGGTTTTTTTTAGTTTTTCACTGATAGAAAAGAAATGCATATTTATTCTGGGACAGAGGGGCTTTTAGGGTACATGCTACTTGGATAAAAGGTTACAAAAGCCATCCCTCTGTATTGTTTTAACATAATAGAGATAAAACACAAGTAAGAAGGTTCAACATTTCAGCAAGCAATGCTGAGAATAAAAGAAGTACTGATTATTATTAAAGGGTCACAATTTGCAATAAAAACTAAAGGGTTTGCTTTCCTAGATGAGATTCAACGTTCACGTCTGGGGGGAAAAAAAGTTGCTACAAATTTACACTCATCGAATCTGACAGAGAACTAATTGGACTATATTTATTCAAGAAAATATGTACTTAAATCTATAATGTAATGTAAGGAAGCAAAGCGGATAAACCATGAAGAGCCACTCCTCTGACCAGATCATCCTTTAACAGGCCCGTCCAGATTTCTGGTTCTCTTTTAAGTCTGACCTGCTGATCAGTCGGATTTTGGCCACATTAAAAACTAAATCGCCTCAGCTTTGTTTTAATAAGACAATTAAATGCAACAGCGGTTGTGAAAGAAAATGTGCTGCAGGTTCTATAGCAGGTGTAGTTGTGTTACCCCCTCCCCTCCAAAGAAGATAGCAAGATTATTACCAATTGTGCATTAAAGCAAATATGTCCCTAAGCTTTATATGATTTTTTTTAGTGAACTAGTTCAGTCGACTTGTACATGTTTCACAAGTGTCAAATCTGCTGGATCAGATCAGCAGAATCCCAGCCTGACCTGCTTCATCTCCTTGGAGCATCGCAGCGAGACAAGGTTAGGCTAACCTGCTCTCTGACTTGCAGAAAAACAAACAACTGAACAGAATTTCTCCGACAAAATTTAAACAATTATGAAACAGAGAAGGGTTGTTAATACATTGACGTTGTTGAACCAACCATTTTTCACATCTATGTTGATGCTGACAGACAAAGAAGAGAAAGGGAGACACTGATCGCTGCGTATCTGTCTTAGTGACACAGCCGGCTCTCCTTCACAGAGCTCCACATAAACGCCTGCTTTCCAGATTCTAACACTGATTACTGCTTAGAGTCAGTCATGGGAAAATCTGGCCTCCTTAAAAAAAAAAAAAAAAAAAAAAAAAAAAAACACTGGCTAAATGTATGGCTGGGCAATATGGACCATAAATAATTTCTAGGCTGAATGCTGCTATACGATATTTATTGCAATATGTTTTTCTTTTCATAAAGTAACTATAAAAACGCATCTGTGAATCAAATCTTTATCCCAATTGTCTCACAAGCACATTTTTAACAAACAGCTGTAGATAGATATGAGAAACAGCCGAAAAACACAGACCATTTCAATATAAACCATACTCTCATCTTTTTTTAAAACAAAATATTGATATTTCTAAAATCTCCATATATTGCCCAGCCTTAGCTGAATGAATAATTAATTTACTACTTCCAACCAGATTAATAATATTTATAGCGAAGGCGCACAGGAAGTAAGTCGTATATGTTTGAGTAACTAAAAGAATTAGATAATTTTCTAATATTTTTAAAAATGTGTAGAGATACCAGTGGATCCTCTCTTTAGGACTATGTGATTTTATTTCACCAAAATTCAGAGTCTGAGAAAATTATATTTAAATGCAAGTGTAAATACATCTATTCCTGATATTAGTTTTAATCTGAACAAAAACATAATAAAAAAAATGCCAGCATAAAAAAAAAAAAAAACTCCTGTCAGTGACTGAAAGCGTATGATCGTATTCAACTGTTGAACTCTACTGAAGGTTGGTGCTTCAAAAGCACTAAAGCTGCTTAGCAGCCAGACCAGCCAACATAAGTCTGTGTGCGTCTCCATGACCGAGACCACTCGTCCTCCACACAGCTGACGGTGCAACGTAAAGGAGAGACGGGACGGCAGCTAACAGGATTACTAGTAAACATCGAGCGGCGACCTTAACTAGACGCCGTCCCCGTCTGCGTCTCTCGTCTGCCAAACGATGGTCTTGGTGCGTTTTGTTTGCTGGACACTAGCGCTGTAAAACACAGCAAAGTGCAATCCTGACATCAATGTGAGCAACATCAGAAAAGCACAGCTCACATGCGATAACCTGTAGTAGGGGCGGGCATTTATCGTATTGTTTTATCGTTACTGTGGAAAATGTCATAAGAATTTGGATATTTGTTGACAATAAATTCATATTATTGGTCTGAAAACCCACAGAAACCATCAGTGTTGTCATTTTCTGCCATTTTCTCCACTGAGAGCATCAATAAATTCACAAATATATTGAAATAGTTACTGTGTGCAGTTTACTGATTAAAAAAAATAATCCCTTTATGTAGCCATTGTCCTGATAAAGCCCATTTCAAATTTCAATATATGATTTAATATGTCTTTTTAGAACAGTGTGTGTGTTTAAGGAGCTATAATTGCTGTGACATGCATTCACGGCCATATAATGACCTAAATAAAGACAGCAAGTTGTCTTTTGTCATCGCTTCTATCGTTATCACAACAGTACCACAGTTGCAGTGATAAATTTGGTTCACATTGCCCACCTCTACTAAATAAGGAAGTCTTTCAAGTGCCATACATACAAACTCTGTATGCCAGTAAAATATTTGGCCTTTCAACTGACTTCAGCTCCCACTGATAAAACCACCTTGATATATACTTTATAAATCAAGACGCTAAAGCTCAATAAGAGTGGCGGGTCCATTTTGCTGGATGAAAACAGAAAAGAGATGTTGTCGGGGAATATGTTGTTTAATTGTAATCGATAGTCGTCTCCTTATTCAGCAACAGCATCGCAATTCCATGTGTCAGTGTCATCGTGCCGCTCTGACTGGATACGTTTTAATCGTTTTTCCTGACTAAGTAAGTGAAATCTTATAACATGTCTGTAATCCACGCTCCATAATGTTTCATAACAATTAGGCAAAGAAGGTTTGAATTAAAATTTGACCCAATGTTTTTGGTAAATGCATTTTGCCCACTAATGAATCGAGATCCTGAGCAGAACTCCCTTTTTGAGCCAGCAGACATGATGAAAAGCTGAGGTGACACAACAGAGCAGCGACTTCAGCTGAGACGAACTGTCGGGGCGGTTCAAAAATAGCCAGCTGACCAAACGGGCCGGGCTCCAAGCTATTGCATAAGCACAGCAGTCAGTGGCTTCATGTGCACCTGCTTAAGGTACCTGAACATCGGGACCTGCGTTACAATCGTCTCCTGGACGCTCCTGGAGCTCGGCTCTTGTTTCAACGGTTCAAAGAGCACCCAAGTATTGTGAAAATACTTTCCATCGCGCCGACAGATGAACGTATCATCATCCAGACTTGGTGCTTCAGAAAGTGAACATGATTAGAGTCATAAAGAAAGTAAGAAATGGTGCAAAGTCCTATCAATGCATCAGTTTATCAAAAGAAGGGGGACCAAGACGTGTGTGATTGTCTAAATTACAAAGTCCAACTCTCGAAATGCAAGGACAGCCCTGAGCGCTGCAGTCATGTTAAATGCATTTGGCTAAAAGTAAACATTTTCTTCTGCATCTTCAATGCAAACATCGTTGTTTTGTTGCAGGAATACCAGTTCCCTAAATGAAGATGCTGAAAGAGACCAACGTGCCTGGTTTTAAAGACATTAATAACCGATTTCTAATTAAAAACTCAGCAAAATCTTAAATAAAGATTTGACAAATTCTTCATAACTGCATATTGCATTATAACCAATTTGTTGACATGTTGATGGACTCCAGAAATGTATGGAACAACATTAGTAATAACTCACAAGGGCAACTTGTAAGATAAAACAAAAAACGGAAACTCAGTTGGCCTTTTCCTCCTTTTAATGTTATTTTAATTTTTAAAAACAACATTTAAATAGGACAGTACAATAATTCAATGACAATATATATATCGATCAATAGACGTATATCGATTATAGTAAAAAAGGGTCAATAAAAAGCTCAATAGAACAGTTTACCTTCCTTTTGCATTCTAGCCTATCATGCAGGTTGATATTACATTCGTTACATCCTCCCAACCAATCACAACGCAGACTCAGGAACGCTCCCATCAAGCTCCACCCCCTTTAATTCAGAGAGCACACGTTTTTTTCTTTTTTATTTAAACTTGTAGTTTTGGTAAAATGTTGGTTGAATAAAGGGTTGAGTTTGAATTCAGTGTTTGTGTGTCTTTATCTAAATGGGTTGCTAAGCAACAGCATAAAATGGCCAGGCATGCACATAAAATATATTATACACATTTAGATAATTATTGATACTGCTCAATATGATTTTTATTTTATCAATAGGCTTTTTCCTATATTGTCCAGCCCTATATCTAAACAAAAGTGTTCAGTATATAAAAAAAAAAAAAAAAAAAAAAAAAAAAAAAGGTATAGAGCCACATTATGTCTATTTAAAAAAGACCAAAAACTGTTTGATCATGATAAAATAAGGTTATATACACCAAGCGTCCATCCTGATGGTGTATTGATAGTCCTTTTTGAGCCTAAAAATAACCACCTCATGGGGCGCGATCAGCAGACATAAACAGACGTGGCGCCATCTACTGGCAGTACCGCAGAACTATAATGTGGTGATAAATAAATCGATAAATCAAAATAATGCCAGACCGAGCCTGACCCGCTGGATTGCCTCGCCGTAAAGCGTCAACTCGACATGATCAAACACCAGCCGTTATTAATTAAACATCTACAGTAACTAAGATCCTCATATCAGAACATTCCAGAGAAATTATTTCCCATTTATAAACGGAAACAGGGACACAGCATCAAGGTAAGAACCAATCAATCTATTCATAATGTTTGTACTTGGATCGAGGCTCCCATCCATTTGCCTGGGTGTGGTCCTAGATAGAGGCTAAGGAGAGCATTGGTTTCACTATTATCACAGTATAAACCACAGCGTTTACTCACGTCACATCTGAGCGATCAGCAGCTTTAGTTCATACTGTATTCCCAACATACTGTATTCCAGTCTTTTCCCTCTTGGAATCATGTAGTTTTGCTTTTTTTTAATTTTTTATTATTTTATTCTTTACTGGATCTTGGACCTTTCTTAATTGTTTTTATTTTTTCGCTGGGAGATGCTAATAGCCGTTAGCTTCTTCCTTGTTTATCCCCTGCAGCGCACCATCTTACTTCCGCTGTTAACACGAAAGGAATTATTTTTTAACAATTTTCGCAAATCCAAAGCACAAAACAACTAATACTCCAGCAGGACGTAATAATCTTTCATAAAAACTTTGTATGCAATCATGGTGAGCTAGTGACGTATAAAAAAAGAAAAGAAAAAAAAAGTCAAATAACGTGGCGCTGCGCCTTTAACCACTTATGAGCATATTCAATGTTCAGTGACTCAATTTAAGAATCATATGGATAAAGACAAACAACTAAAATATTACATATAGAAATAATTATTCCATTAACCTTAATTTATGAAAACCTTTTGGCACAGCTTGCAATTAAATGACCAAGCAAAGACCAGGCATATCAAACGCATATTTCTAATAAATGCTGGTGATGCATCAACGTCTCTGCTGTATCCCTGCAGCCAATCGTCAACACAAGTCCACTCATTTCTACACGTTTTCTCTGATCAGAAGTACAGAAATGTTCTTCTACGATGTGCCGTTTGTTTAAACCGCTAAATAAAAGCAGCGTACAGATGAGCAAAGCCACCGTCGGGTAGCAGTAGCCATTAGGCCGTGACTTTACATGTCCTCCATCTTTCTACTGCACTGAAACACACAGTCATGCCAATTAGCCCAGGCAACATCTCAGCTGGGAGATTATCTTTGTTTAATCAAGAACAAACTATCATTTTCAATCATTCAGTTAGTAAATGTGTTGGTTTTGAAGGACTTAATGTAGCATGTTAAGGTTTCCTGTTTTATTCAGATCGGCTGCCAAAACCCCAACATTAAAACAGACAATGACTCAGAACAGTTCATAACCTGCATAATATACAAACTAAAGTGAGAGGATGATTGTTATTTATGGTAGTCGATAACATTTTTAATGCATCATCCTGTGATTTTTACATATTTGCAGATAAAAGCACTCAATACACTCTTTAGTACACTTGAAATGGTCTATTTATATAAATATGGTTTAATTTGAGTGATTTGGCATTAGAAAAACAACAAAATAGTGCCAAACCTAGTCACAGTAAATGAACTGCATCTTTTGAGTCGAGCTGTTCAGTGTGACCTTTAAGCTGAACAAGTCCCTGAGAGGTGAGGCTAACCCACAAGGTGGTGTTTGTTTACAAATCAACCATCAAGACAGGCGAGGCGCTTAATGCGAACCAAGGCTCAGTGTTTCATTAATAATAATAATAATGTCAAACAAGTTTAAACTTTATAATACTGGACAAGAGCCACTGTTCTGAAAATGACTGCTCTTTTTTTTTCTCAATAACTCATATAACCTATTATAATAGAATCTAAAGAGCTTTTTTTTTAACTGAATTAGTGAGTATTGTCCATTATAGAAGGTCAGGTCAGCAAAGCTGGCGAAGGTTATCAACAGGAAATACATCCTGCTTTGCATTACCAGGATAAACATTAAACCGTTTAGAAGCAGCAAAACATAATAAAATAACTCTGACATCAACACTTCTTTGATGATAGTCTAGAATTCAGTTTATCCTCTGCTGCCAGATTTTAAACGCTTCCTGATCGTCTTATCGTCACAAACCTTTAACTTTATCATGTTGCATTTGCAGTAAATTCTATAATAATTAGATTTTAACGAGGAGGAGAGAAGAGGTTGCAGACGTCTTATCCTACATAAACTGTTTTATGTTCAAGTCATTTATGTAATACATAACATGAAGCAACCAAAGCTGCTCTCATCCTAAAGGGTAGCAGTTTGAAGCTGTACACTGTATCTAATCACGGTCAACCTCCATATATCAACGTGTGTAATACTGCAATCACAAAGGCCTGCCTGGACGCAATATTTGGCAGGTTACCAAATTACAAGTGTGGGATGTTCACACTCTGCATATCCATAGTATATTTACGTTGGATGGATGCTAAATTCCCTTAATACCCACAGCTGATCTACATCTTTAGTGGCTAATATCACACGGAGCGGTGGGGACGTGTGGCGGTAAAGAGTCAGGAAAACATGCGTTATCGGTAATATATACAGTTGTTACAGATTTTTAATAATAGTATCACATTTACATGTGTTCCTCATATCATGCAGCCTTCCCCCTGCTTTCAATAGTCAATTCAAACTGTAAGGGAAATTTAGTTATGTGATGCCAATTAATATCCTCTACCATCAGGCTAGACTGAGGAATATTATGGGCCATACTCTCTCATACTTCATTAGGGCCAACAATCACAATCAATGCAAATAGATTATGATACAAGCCCATAGAATACAACGTATAATTAAAATCACTTTTAAAAAAGACTAGAGAATTTTTTTTATGATTGCTTCACATTTCATCAACACACTTAATAGATTGATATGCTTTGGTTGCATGGATGGGAAATAAATCGTTCCTTTACATGGAAGAAAGAAAATTGTACAAGGGTTGAACTAATGTGGAGCAAAGAATTACAAAAGAGGCGATCAACAAATGGCTGTCTATTATTTTGTATGTGCGAAAGATAAACAAAAGTAAACAAAAATGAGTAAATAAATCCTAACATGACGGCATTGTTAAGATTTTCCATTCATTTCAGTGAAACTAACTTTAGTATCTTTAGAATAATTTTAAAGAGACAACTGGAGACTAATTTTGGAGCTGCACCGGCCAACAAATTAAATAAAATGGAAATGGGAGGGGAAAAAGGACCCAACCAATTTTACTTTCCTTCTTCCATTGCTTCAATATAACCTAACCTTATGTCTTATACATTTATAATACAGTCTATAAAAAAAAAACACTAGCTTTTTTGCGTGGTAATTTTAACTGGCTAGAATAGTTCATTGATACCATTCCCAACCATGCATATAGGTTCTTCTAACTGTGCTTCATGACAGATATAGGAATAATTGGATGGATCAACATTTGCCTAAAAATCCAGATAACAGCACCATCATCTTACACGTTGCCTGCATTCTCAACACGCATGAGCCTCCACAGAGACCAGGCAATTCAACAAGGGTAAACAGAGATTTCACACGCAGAAAAAAAACATAACACCACAATTTTACTAAGGCGATTAAACCATTCGTGTGCATGGTTAATTGTTCCTCTGGATTTTGCACCAACCACATTTTGAATGTTAGCATCTTATTTTGCTGCGTTTAATTTACCAGCAGGTGAAGAGAAAGAAAAAAAAATGCTGTTTGGTCTTTCTGAGCTTCTGGAAAGCGCAAGGGCAACGCTGCAGCAGTGGCTCATCAGCAACGCCCTTTCCAGCTAAGGTTAGCCTAGCCTAGCACACTAAACACCAAGCTCAGCTGTCAGCGTGAGCAGCAGAGCCCCACGACCGCAGGAGAACCAACACAGATGGAGGGGGCATCTGATCTCTTGTCATCCAAGTGGCTCTTTAACATATTCTTGTTTCATTAAAATACATCCACGGCCATTGGGGGGATACGTCTAATTCAATTATGTATAATCATTTTTGCCACATTAGATGAAATGCTCAGTCAAGGACAAACGCGAGAAGAACGGAATAGAGCCAGTGAGGTTAGCAAGAGAAATAAGGTTAATTCTTGCCGTTTTAAATGTTTGTAACAACACCTTGTTAGCGCATCCACTCAGAACTTCCCAAAAAAAAAAAGAAAAAAAAAAGGCGTAGCTAACGTTAGCCACCGAGGCTCCAAAACAAGTGTTTTGACGCAAGTCGGCCGCTGATTTAAAAAAGCAGCACATGTGGGTTTGAAATAATAAAAGCCGTTCGTGTGCGGGTGAGCAACGCGGCATAAATTGCCCGTCTGTAACTCGCTGCCCTGAGCGAAGACAACTTTGCCTCTTTACTTAGCTTCGGTTAGCTTAGCTTTCGGCCTCTCCGCCATTTTGAGATGGGAACGGGGAAAGCGCAGACACTGCAGGCGAGCCGTCGTCAAAATAACAAGTCTTAACTAAGTGCCAAAACAAACGCGGAAGCGCGTATAGGAACGTCCGACTTACCATTCACACATGAGCAACTTCATATTTTTCCCGTAGCAGGCCTGTGCATGTGCTGGGGCGTTGTGTGGTTTGACTGCGGTATCGTGACTTTTCACATCAGGACGGTCAGATTTTCTCCTCTCCCACTACCACCGCAGTCAGTCAGCCCGGCCCCGGCTAACGGTCGCGATTGGACGCCGGGAGCGCGCACGTTGAAGTGGGCGGTGGCGCGTAACGGGCACGCCTCACGTTCACGGTTTTGAAGGAAAACACGTCATCAGTTTAAATACGTTTTCTTTTCCCTATATATATCACGAGAGGCGACAGAACGTTACTTTTCATTGAGGAACAGTTGGTGTCCCGTATTAAACAGGAGAGTCATTAAAGTTTCAACTAAATATATGAAATTAAACGAAATAATCTGTGAATATATTATAACATTGCTTTCTTTACCAGGGTATTTATAATTTTTTCCTAATAGCTACTGTTCCTATACTATTCATGTTTTGTACTTCTTGTTTTTTGTATATAGCATATATGGATGTGGGAGAAATACATTTTGGTAAAGATTTTTCAACAACTCTGTGCATAAAATAGAAATCAATCTGATCATCATTAAGAAAGTTACCAAATATGGATGGAATCCGTTTTGTATGTTCTTTCTTTTGTTATGTATTATGGTGACGACTGAAGTTAATATTGGCTTTCCTAGAACTGGAAATTAATATATAACATGTATTTAAGTTGCATGCATGGGATGGGGGTATTCATTTATTTACTTTACTCATATATGTGTATTAGGTTCTGAAACCTATTCCAATGGCAAAAATAGCTGGACACATGCATAGTGATGAGACAATTAGAGACACCGCTACAATTGGATTTGAAAAGTAATCTAGGGTAAGTTACAACACCGATGATGAGATATTGAATTTTCCTTTTTAAAAACTGGGATAAAGTAGACTGTTTTGCTCAAAAATATGTTCTACTGTGAAAGTATGTACTTTCAGGCTGTTGGTTTTGTAAATGGCTACTTTAGTTGTTTCTGTTTTTAATGAAGATTAAAAATGTTATTCCCTTTAAATTCATACAAAAAAGAATGGAAACATTGCATGAAAGGGCTTTAAAAGAGCATCAGGTGTTTGATTTAAAGGAATAACTAAAAACAATCTAGTAAAAAAAAGTAAAATCCCACATTTTCATTGGAATCAGAACATTTGCAGGTTCTATATGTATGTATGTATGTATGTATGTATGTATGTATGTATGTATGTATGTATGTATGTATGTATGTGTCCTTTATTAATCCAGGTAGATCTCATTGTGATTAAAAATCTATTTTTCAACCTCTTCCTGTTTATGTAATACCATCATCTCATTTCAGACTGCGGCCCAAAAAAACGAAAAAAAGTTTGTAGAAAATTTTTGAGAGTGTAACAAATAAATCAGGAACTGAAACAGTGTGATGGCGAAGTGGAACCATGTTTGATTTTTTTTAAGTGATATAAATGTTTGTAGTAACCAGAACGAAACCCTGGCAAGGAAAAACAAATAGAGGACTCCAGATAAAAACTAATAAAAACATAAGCAGTTAGAATGTCTTTGTATTTGCAGCTGCAAACATGACACTGATGCAATTAGTTGGAGAAATTATGACATTTATTGATGTTGAAGAATTCATTAAGTCACCAGTATGACTTGCTCCAGCCAAACAAAGACAACATTTCTTGTTGCCAGTGAATCTAGCATTGATTATATGCTAATGAGTCAATACAGTACCATTAAACATGTTATTATTCATCATGCATTAAAAAAAAAAATAAACATGTTATGGACAGGGACATGACTGTGGCACAAGTGTGAGACCTAGTGGACACAGAAAGGATTACAAGGTCAGAAACTGAAGATTCCAGACCTGTCATGATCTTCAGGTTTTCAGCACTCTTAAATGTTTTTAAGTTTTGGTTTAACATAGTTTATCTATTATTTTGTTTAGACCTGTAATCTGTCCAGGTTCCAATACGCATGGGCCGGTCATTAGAATTGACGTATGCTAAGGTATAAAAAAGTTAAGGTTGAAAACAAAACACTAATTATATTGTTCCCATGTTTAAAGTCTTTTAAACAAGATCTCAGAGAAAGTCTTGTGATGAGTCTGATGACTAGTTGACTCAGCAATGCACATCTCCCTCCCCCACCTGTTGCTGCACATCGTTGACCAGTCGGCTAAAACAAGGCTCCCACACCTTCCCTCGTTTGCAAGGAACATACATTTGGTGGTTTAAAAATATTCGCAGTTGCAAAACAAAACAAAAAAAACCCGATCACACAGAAAGTAAAGGCTCACCACTCATCGCTCCTGTTAAAGTGTCTCTGTAGTCCTTGATAAATACTAATCATACCGGTTTGCTTACAAGGTAGTAACTTAGTCTGAAATGTTTGATACAAGCAACTCTAGATGAAATATATAGGCTAGGCTATTTAGCAAGAAACCATTATTACTTCATATCTTCTCTAAGTGGAACTTGTTCCTTGGTTTCCTCCTTCATCTGTTTGTCTGTGCTTAGTCCCTTTGACTAATGGTCGCTTTTTTTTAGTGTCGTTTTTTTTCCCATTTATTTTCTTTTCTCTTTGCTATCTTGAAATCTCCTGCAGCCGTTTCGGCTTTGCACGGTAAGATAGTTTCTTTAGAAAACATTTTTGTTGACAGCTTGCCCTGCAGGATTTTCTGCACTTCTGGTAAGAAAATGCACAAAAGCCTTAAAACAAATGGATGTTGGGGAGACTTGAGGATTCCACGGTGAAACAGTCCAGGAAGAGTGAGATGAACGTGGGTCCTTGTCCACCCTTGTTTGTCTTAGTCGGACTTATTTTAAACTTTTTATCTATAGGTCTGATTGCACATAAAGGCATTTTAGGGAAGTGTCAATCTTTTGAAGCAAACGCCTGACTTCACATGAACACAGATCTGCCTTGCTTGAGTGGCATATTCTCTTGTTTTTCCCATTTTGAAATCTGGGTAAGAAAAATGTAGTTTGTGTCAGCTTATTCATTCAGGACACAGGTTGCCATTAAATACTAACCAAAAATTCATAGACACTATATACAACCAAAAAAGGAAAGTATATATTAAAAAAAAATTTCCGCTGCATTCATTTTGCAGGAATTTTAAGGGGCGCAACTAGATTTTGATTAAAGGTTGGATTTTTCTATTGTTTTCATTGACAGATTTTTCACTTGAATTAAAGATAAACTCATTTTAAAGCTTTTCACACATCTTTCCCAGAGGTGTCTCCGTGTTCAGAGGACGGCTGAACTATCGCAAAGGAGACGACTGCACCTGGGTAACCAAGTTTTTCACACCATCTGCCTGCCTCCTATTTGAGCAGGACCATTTTCCCAAAACATGTACGTGTGTCGGAGTTGCTCCATTTCAGAGCTGTTATTTGTTGTTGGGGGTCCTCAAGCCTTTTTGGTTTAATAAACGATTTTCCAGGTCTTCCATTTGAACTTTTCCTCTTTCGTTCAGTTCTGTCCTCAGATCGCCGAGCTCTTTTCCACTAGACAGAAGGGGACAATATGGACAGAATGAAAATGAAATAATGATTTACATCCAGTTTCGATTAGGCTAATTGAGAGAAAAAAATACAACATGTCACCCTTCACGTATAGATTTTTTTTTTAATCCAGTGACCTGGATTGATTGTTTTCACCTGAGAGGGATGACAGTAATTCCACACGTCAGGTTGAGCTGCTGCAGGATCACAGGATGACTTGGCGTTGGAAACTGCAGTTAAAGCGGGACAGGTTTAGCACCAATATGAGGCACTGCTTGGCCTTCTTTTGCATTTTTACAAATGTGTACAAACCCTCGGAGGGGAGACACAGGCACTCGGTTTGCCAGAGGCGATATGATTGATGGCTCTCTGGAGGTTCACAGCCTGCTGAGTGAGCCTCTTCAGGTATTCTGAGCTTTCCTTCGTACTGTCACTGTTCTCACCAACCTATAGGCGTGTAATAATTAAGTGAAACTCAGGAGCATAATAATAAAACAGAGCTTTTTTTTTTTTTTTAAACTCACCTGATTTTTGTATATTAAATGAGCCTCTTTTTCGTGTTGCAAAGCCAACCGAAACTCCCCTTTGCTCTCGTACACGGTGGCAAGCACATGATGACTGCAAAAAAAAATGCAAATAAATAAATAAATTAGTTCAGATGAACCTGAAGAAAAACAACCTATATGACATACATACCTGTGAGCATGCTTGAGGGACTTTGCCCCATAGTATTTAGAGGTTAAAGTCAAGGCTTCCTGCAGGAACTTCAATGAAAGCTCATTCTCCATCAGCCCATGGAGAACTAAGCCCAGCATACTCTGTCATATAGAAGGCACAACAATTTATTAATATTTCAACACTAAAATCAGTGAGCTGCAGAAAACAGTGTTTGGAGCAAAATAAAGCTACAACAGTTTTTTTTAAATGGAATGTAAAACACCGATAAGCAAGAAATGATCAAATTAAAACACTAATAAAGTCAGTAAATGTGATTTTTCCATCCAAATTTCCAGGCAAATATAGAAAATCAGACAGATGATAAACCAATGACACATGATCAAGCCAAACCACACAGCAAGGCAAGAAACATAAAGCAGAACAAAAGATTAATGGGAACAGATTATTATTAAATATGAAAACTAATGGTTTAAAATTCTAATTCTGGTAATATTTACCATTAAAGTCGTTATGTTATCATAAGTCTACTATACATGTTTTGTAAAACAAGACATAGTAAAAAAAAAACTAAAAAAACTCTCCACATTGGGATTCCCTGTAAAGATTTTATGTAATTCTACTTTTAAATGTGTTTAATACATTTCTTGCAGTAGTTTAAGCTTACACAGAAAATTGTCATTTCAACTTTGTAACATTCCAGTGAAATGTGTGTATGTTGGCTGTCACTTTTTTAGGATGCAAGCACCCAGCTCTAACCCCAAAGCCAGCACTCTTCTGACAAAAATCCAACCTTTAATTGAAAAAATTTATCTAGTGGGGGAAAAAGTCCACGTATAAAAATAATCATTTGCCTAACGACTGGTGCCAAAATTACCAGTGACCTCGCTGTTAACATTTTGAACAATGCCCTTTTACAAATAAAGACTTAGTCTTAGACTTTGAATAAGAAGTTACAAGATTGAAAGGGGGTCTTTAACTATTCGCCTGACAAAATCCCTCTACATCGTTCAGAGTCCTCGGTTCTCTCTTATCCCTGCTTCACTCCAGCCCACCTTACAGGTTTCCTAAAGTATTTAGGTCTGGAGACTAAAGTCCATGGAGGAATGTTGACTTTGTGTCAGATGAGCAATTTCTGTGTTAATTTGACTGTATGCTCTGGATCATTGTCCTGCTTAAAGACTTGATGTGATTAATTTTTAAGAGCCCACCAGGTTTATAAGAAAAAAAAAAAGTTCTGGTATTTCTACAAGTTCATCATGCCATACGCTCTTAACAAGGTTCCCAGGGCCTTTGGAAGAAAAAGAGGCCCACAGTACCACAGATCCTCCACCATACCTTAAAGCAGGATTCATGTGCTTTTCCGCATATCAAGTTAAAACCCCAGGAGATTTTAGAAAACTGCTCTTATTTGTGTTTGCGATGTTCTGACAAGGGTTTAGTGAACGAGGGTTTGGTTAAAGTAAAACAAATACAAAAATCGCTTAAATCACCATATAAAGGATCACCACAAACATGTTCTCCATTTGAGTACGGCAGAGCAGAGAGAACAGAAAGAACCTTTTCCTTACATCCAGAAGTGCAACTTGCGGATGATCGTCTCCGATAACAAGCAGGGCGAGGTATCGAGCGCGATACAGGAGCCGAAGGGACGGCGAGAGGCGGCCCCCGGCAAAGCAGTACAGGGCCAGGTGAGTCTAAATCACAGGAAGGATACGTGACTTCACAAGCAAATTATTTTCAAATTAGATGTAAAAAGCCATAATTATCATATAATAGAACAACAAACAGTAGACAGGTTGGATGGGTTGAAAGGTAAAGTAACACACGTAGTCCTGTATGGTCTGTGGATGGTCTATTCCTTGTATTCTCTCAGAAGTCAGCGCAGCTTTTTCCTGAAGGCTAACAGCCTGACCCGACACATGCCAGAGACAGAAATGACAACATTACTTCGCAGGAAGAGATCAGAAAGAACACTTTAAAGCCCAGTGTGGGGCTGATGTGTCAGGTTTGAGGAAACAAAGCGACACATAGTTAAAGAAAAGAGCCGAAACGAATAGTTACGTCGTCATTTTCTCCTAAGATGTAGCTGAGCCGCCCGAGCAGCCGCAGACACAAGCAAACGTCTTCATGCAAGACCCCACAAACGCTGCTGAAGAGAGTCAGGGCCTGGCTGATCAAGTCCATACCTGCTCCCAAAAGCCCTGGGAAGCAAACACAAGAGAAAGCAGTGGATGAGCCCACCTCCGCTCCCACAGGTTAAACATTCTTAGATCTCTTAACGTTTTCATAACCGCTGCATTTTATACGTATTCTATGTGAGCGACCAACACAAAGTAAGGCATTATTATGAAGTGGAAGACAAATAGTAATAACATTTGTGGATTCTTTTTTTGTATTCAGTCCCCTTCGCTCTAATATGACTAAATAAAATCCAATGCATCCAATTGTCCTTAGAAGTCACCTGATTAGTAGGTAAAATCCATCTGTGTGGACTCTATTTCATCTCATCGTAAACTAGTGTTGCATCGATACCGATACCAGTATCGGACGGGGCCCCGATCCAGCACTAAAATGGTGGTCTCGGTATCGGCGAGCACCAACAAATAGGGCACCGATACCATTTTGATGTTTGTATGTCACTTGAACGCAGCCTTCTCTCTCCCGACTAGTATTATACATGTTTAATAAGTTCATGAAAGTTGCACTATTTTGGCTTTTGAGAGCCAAAACTCAGGGTTTAAAAGAGATTATTCAATTATTAATGTAATTTCACTGTCTTACTGTTGCACTACTATTATACATGTTATCATTTCACGAATGTTGCACTATTTTGGCCTTTGAGAGCCAAAAGTTTATTCAACTAATGTCACATATTCAAGGTAGGTAATAAAATGTTCTACTACCCTAAGTAGTATGCAGTTCTTCATATATAGACACACACAATCAATTTCAAACAGATGGTATCGGTATCGGCCAATACTGCACAGCCAGGTATCGGGTATCGGTATCAGGGCCAAAAAATGGCATCGGCGCAACACTATCGTAAACCCAGCTGTACTGTCGCTGCAAGGGTTGAGTACATCGTCTCCTCAACGTTCTATGCATCCAAATTGTGATGCGCGAAATGTTAAGGGTAATAACAATCAATTTTCTTTTTGTTGTTTTTCAAATCATCATTTGAAAATGGGAAATGTATGGCACAATGTCAGACCTGGCAAAATGTGGGCGTCCACCTGAACCCACAGGCCAAACTCTTAGAAGATAGACATTTGAATCGTTTTTTTCATGGTGTTTTAAAAACAACTGATGGATTCGTGTTTCAAGTCAATCAGCACATTTTTTTGTGTTATTTTCTAGGCAAACGTAAAGAAAAGCTGCTTGCACAGTTTTCTGCGTCCTACCACTGCAGCAGTAAGGACAGTTCTGCATCACAGAGAATGAAACATGTCCAGGCTGGACCTTGTTTGTGCCACGCACAGATAGAACAAAAGGTTTGCCGTAAACAAGATATACATCCGACGATTGTTTGCTCCAACTTCCTCGCACTTTAGAGGAAGTTCTGTGTTGGAGATCCATTATGCACTTCCTAAACTTTTTGCTGAAAAATCACACAGCACTAGAGAGGCTGGAAAGAAAGCTAGTACCTGTTACACGGAGAAGGTATTTGCCCCGCTCACAGATTTCTCTTGTTTTTTTTCTTTTAAATGTTTCTGATCATCAAACCAAGATAACGTGCGTGAATGCAAAATAAAGAAATTTTCCATTTCAATTTAATTTATTAAGCCAACGTGATAGGGGTCACTGCATCACTGCAGAGTGGTTTTAATCTAATCTTATTAAACTTGTTTCATCCACATTGGAGTTTTTTTTTTTTTACCATGATTTGCCTGTTTAAAATCATGACAGATTGTCTCCATATGAATCACATCCAGACTTTCACTAGGCGTATACGTTTTTTTTTAACATGGTTTCTGTTTTCCATGTGGGCTACAGAGCTTTATTTTAATTTTTTAAATAACTAGATGTGTGCATTTATCCTCTGAGCATTATTAATTTTTTTTAAAATAACACGATGTGTGCATTTATCCTCTGGTATATCTGTATTTCATATAACTAATCATGGTGACTCTGTGTGTCTCACCCTGCTGTACTGCCAGCTGTGCTTGTTGTAAAAGCCCGGTGGCGTCAGCCGACGTAGGTTTGAGATGTTTGACCACAGGAAACATGTTCACAACATCCTCCTCACTGAACGCCGGCTTGTGCCGACACTCAAACACGTACTCTCTCAGCTGCACCTAAAGAGAGGAAAAAGAAGGAGGTCAGCCATACTTGGCCTTTGCATGTCAGAGCTAGAGACTATTTCTCTATTTAAGCACCAACAATCCTGTAAACATGTTTGTCTCAATGAAATATATTTATAAAGAGACTGTGATAAATTACAGGATTGATTCAAATGCATGATTGTTTAGTTCTTGAACGCCTGGGATAGCTCCACATTACACAATTGATAAGCTAATTTAAAACTCTAGTTTTGGGAAACTCCTGGATTTTTCTCCAACAAGCAGGTGTAGTAATCCAGTCTAACCTCAGAAGAAAAAAAACAGCTTTTATTGCATGTATTTATATTTGTAACAATTAAACTTTCTTATTTGCGAGAGTAGGGATACTTTTTTGTTCTTTGACATTCATAAATAGCTCCACATTACACCACTCCTGGCTTTTTCTCCAACAAGCAGGTGTAGTAATCCAGTCTAACCTCAGAAGAAAAAAAATGCTTTTATTTGTAACAAACTTCCTTATTTGCGAGAGTAGGGATACTTTTTTTGTTCTTTGGCATTCATAAACATTAGCAAGCAAAGATCACTTATGGTGTTCCTCAAGGATGCTTCCTCAGTCCACTTTTTATTTAATCGTTACACGCTCAAGCTACTTCAGACTACCGCAACATAGATTTATATTTCAGTGTCACCGTGTCATCCCTGTCCTTTTCAGTCATAGAGTAAGAATGTGCATTATATCATTGAATGGGGAGGTCAGAACTGCCTCAGGAAAAGAAAGAAAGTTTTTTGTCAAAAAAACTGGATGGTTAAAGAACTCAGTTAGTATTAATAAAACCTATAGATAGTCCCTGAACCATATCCACATATCTCTTTGATAAAGGAATGCACATTGGCACAAAACTTAGAATGTAAAGAAATTGTCATTTAGCCAAAAATAAATGTGTATAAACTGTGATTCCTACCTGAATGCCTGTCTTGATGGCCATCTCTCTCAAAAGGGAGATCCTCTGAAGGTTGTGCTTTTCTATTACTCCCTCTATACTCTCACTGAGTGCAGAGATTAAAAGATTGTAAAGTCCTGCTAAACATACCCCCTGCCACACATGCACAGACACACAAGCACCTTGTAAATGTGTAGTGGTAATAATCTTGCGCCTCTGTCCGGATCCGGCTCCACAACTCATCAGACGTCAGTCTGGCCCACACTCTGTTTGTCGACATGTTTGCTCGACTGCTCTGGCTTCGCCGCCGCCGGCTCCTGCGACGGGACGGGGGCTCATCGGCGCATGACTCGGGGACAAAGGAGGACGAGCTCAGGAGGCAGTTTAGAAAGTGACTGACAGCTGCAGAAAAAGCTGCTGGCTCCACATCCTGACAGAATAAGATGCGTTAGTGAAACCCTAAATCACAGAGTTCTACGTTTGTTTTAAACTATTTCTCTGCTCACCTTCATATAGGTCCTGAAGATGTGTTTTGCACTTCTGATTAGGACTTCACTGATGGAAATCCTCTGTGCGAAGAAGTAATTAGTTATTTTGACAGATATACAAATTTATCTCTGACCAAAAGTATTTGTAATATAGAAAAAAAAACAGTTAAGCTTGTTTGGGCTCCCAATCACATTCTGACTAATAGGGCCCTGTATGTCCCGGATCAGCTCTGAGCTTTGCATTAAAGTGCATTTATTTTTTAATTTCAACTTAAATGTTGTTACGTCTTCCTCTACTGCACTTGTAATTGAAAACAAAATTTCAGGAATCATACCTAAACTGTATAACAATTAATAAACTGCCAACGAAAGAATTAAAGCATAGATGTAGATGTTAAACAATTACTGAACATAATTGTTTCATAAAAAACATGCAAATTATGGTTAATATATTTGAAAAAATACACTTATAAACATATAGCTGCATTTCTCTTTTTTTTAAATTATAATTAAATTATATTATTTAATTATAATCCAATACTGTATTAATAGTCTAGAAAAGTATCCCAGGACTTTGTTATATTTCACAGTTTTTTGTGAAAACAGCAGAACTACAGCGCTTTTGACCGTCATATCTGAACTAAACTGGTAGGAAGTGAATCCAAACTCTTCATTGAAATAAAGAGATTGAAAATAAAAACTAATTTCAATTCTAACATTGTAATGTTTGTGTACATACCCTTTAGAGTGAACCTTATTGCTCCATTTGTTACCTGTATGTAGCAGAGTCTCTCCCTCTCCTCCAGCTTGTCCAGCTCCCTCAGTAAGGCACCCAGATATCGTACATTAACACCCCGCCGATGGATTGCTGAGGTCAGAGTCGCTCCATCCATTGGGACTGCTGTACGGTCGAGACAGTCCCTCAGCTGACATACAAACAACACACGTGTCAAAAGGTGGAAGATGCACGCTGTTTTAACTTTTTAATTAATTGAAACTAACTCCTGCAGGCTGAACCACCTGGGGCATGAAGGATTGAGAAGGGGGACTAGCAGCCAGCAGAGCAATAGTAAGAGGGCACATTTTAGGTTTTATAAGCTCCAATTGATGTGAACCTTATCGTGCCTGGACCTGACCTGACTCACCACGGCAGGAATCTGATTTGAAAGAAGAAAAGCAGCCGCATCCCACAGCAGCCGTCTCTGCCTCTCCAGCTCCGGGAGATACTCAGAGGGGAAACGTACGCCTGAAGAAAGCAAAGACACGAGGATTAGCCGATGACTGTGCGCTGCGTGTCCATGTGCTTGTTTGTTTTACCCCATTAGGAAATTCTCTGGTATAATCAGTTGTCTGTTGAATAACAAATAGGACCTGTTGGTCCAGCCAGCTCTTTACATTGTGGAAAGTCAGTTTAGGGTCACGGTTAGACCATAGAAAGGGTTAAAAATTAATGGAAGTCAAGGCATGGTCCTCAGTAAGTGTTTAAAAACAAGGATGTGTGTGTGTTCTTGTCCTTGCAACTGAGCGAGAACACTTTTTGCTAATTTTACTAGTAAAATGAGGACTTTGATGTAAAGTGAGGATCTTTTGTCAGTCCTCACTTTTATTCTGGGCATGGTTTAGCACTACAGTGTCTATTTAATTTAGGTTAGGGTTAGGTCATAGAATGGCTTGAAGATCAATGGAAGTGCGTGCGTGGGTGCGTGCGTGTGTGTGTGTGTGTGTGTGTGTGTGTGTGTGTGTACCTGGAAAGCGAACATCGGGATTGAAGTGGATGTCAAAGCAAGAGTCGCTCACGGGGGAGATATTTTTACAAGCTTCTGAGATGATATTTCTTCTGTTGCATTCTAAACAATAAAAGAGAAGAGATTTATTGCCCACATAGTCAGAAACATAATCTGATTGAGTCACAAGTTTACCCTAAATATTTTCATATTCACAGTTTGTTATACCATCTGTACTCTAAATTTGCTGGCAACCCTCTTCAATTTGTGTAAAAAGCTTTAAAATTATTTATTGCAGTACCATAATGTCATACTGAAAACCTCAAAATTCCACTTTTAATTAAAGTACAGAAAAAAGCAATAATTGATCCCACAATGTTGCTCCACCATTGGTACTCTTAGCAACTGAAGCATTTGTTTAATGTATACCTGATGTTATTGTTTAAAGTGACTGGAAATGCTAAATAGTAAGTAATGTTAAGTAATTTCCCCCTGGGATCATTAAAGTATGTCTGATTCTGATTCTGATAGTAATCCACAACTTTCTGTTTCCTTGGGGGATAAATACAATCTTACACCAAGGCACCCTTTTTGTAACGCCCAGTCGGTCGTAGTAGATAGACCTTCACATTGAGTCAGGTTCTGGATCTGTGGTAGGTTTCTTCCTGTTAAAGGGGAGTTTTCCTCTCCACTGTCGCCATATGCATGCTTGGTATGAGCATGGACGTAGCAAAGTAAACAACACAAAGCAAGCTGACTGTCCTCTGTCACTATTCAGAAGGAATGAATGACAATCATTCCTTCTGATTGTCAATTAATCAGAAGGAATAATCATATTTTGAGTGTTTATGCACCTGGCTTTATTCAGAATAGAACCACTCTGACATGCGCAGTTAACAAATTTCCCTAAAAAGCACAGAAGATGAAGTACTTCCATCTTTACTTAACAACAAAAAATAGTAAACAAAGCAGTATTATACGAGTTTGTTTGTCTTCTAAGCACCCAGGCTGGACTTGCACAATGTTCTAATTACGATTGAAATGTTACTGAGTAAACAACAATTTTGAACTCTTATTTTTTTTAACACAAAGGTTGTATCAGGAGCACCGACAGGTGTGGTTCCCAACGTATTTCCGCCACTGAACAACGTCGAAATATGTCATGTTTACCTCGGGCGCTCTGGTCAGTTTGCTACATTCGAAATAACTTGAGCCTGACAAGTGTTTATTTGCACGTTGAACTGATTATCAATCGGCATAAACCAGCCCTCATTCGGATTACAATTTCATTCCAATTGAGCTTAATCCGATCATCATATTTCGATTGGTGGGTTTACACGATGCTTTTTTATTCCGATCGGCCCTTTATTCTGATTACTTTTGTCCATGTAAACGTAGCTAATGTGAACTAGACTGTGTTGTTCGGTAACTAGGATCAAACTTGATTTACTTTGAATCTGTCTGCATGATTGGACTGAATGAACTTTTTTTTGTAAAGTGTGTTGAAAATTGTTGTTTCATAAATAAACTAAACTGAATTGAAAATGTAATACTACCCCACATTTTATTTTGCTTATTAATAAAGTATTTTTTACCTGTAGCTTTCTGCATCTCTTCATTCTTCTCCGCGGTGCAAAGTTGGCTTAGGTTCTCAGGCGCCATCTTTACAAAAAGCTCATCATACCTTAAAAAAAAAAACAAGTTTCCCCTGAAGCTCATCCAGTTTGTTTAACAGTGATTGCAGTTCCTAGACATTTTTCATGTCAAATTCTGTTTGTTTTAAGATATAAAGCATAAACATTCAGTACAAATTTATGGAAGATATGCAAAACCCAGGAGTAGGAAGGAAGGAAGAAAAAAAGAAAGAATGAAAGGAATGTATGGAGTTACGACAGAGGGAGGGAAGGACGGACAGAATGAAGGGAGCTAGGACACAATAGTGGAAGGAAAGAAAGGAATGAAGGAAGGACATGAGATTTAAGAAAAAATTATAAAGAATGCATTGAGGTAAGACACAAGGAAGGACAAGAGGAAACAAAGAAGGATGCTAAGACACAAGAACTGAAGCACAGAAGGAAGTAAGGACACAAAGAGGGAAAAAGGACAGACATGAGGTAGGATGGTCACAAAGGTCACAAAGAAGAACACACAAAATTGGCAAGGATTAAGGAAATAACAACACAATCAATGATTAAGAAAAGAGTGTCACAAACAAAATAGGTAGGTAGGTAGGTAGGTAGGTACCCATTTTTTATACCTATTTACTTAAATTAATACCAAGACTTTTCTACAGTGAGCAGGAACCCTGTTAAGTGGGAGCTCTCTTCTTCCTCACCTGTGCTGGACGTAGGCCTCTAACAGCTCTGGTCTCAGGCTGGCCAGGCCATGAGGATGAAGCTGTGGGTAACCAAAGCTCTGACACTCTTTGGGCACCTCCTCCTCCATCTCAGCTGCCTCCGGGAGCTGGAAGTTCAGATCTGGGGGGAAAGTCCGCAGAAGGTCCAAGATGTAGGGCCGCCCATCGTTGCCAAATATGCCAACAGTGGAGACGGCCGAGCAAAGCTCCACTGGGCCGTTGTTGTGGTCGAGGACCTGGTGTCGCTGGATTCTCAGCGAGCTAGTGCTCTGATCTAGAAGCTCCAAAAATCTGTCACAAAAACATAAACTTGGTGTTCGTTTTTACCTTATCAACGTGGACGTGGCTCAAGTGTAAGAACTCGTGTGAGTGTGTTCAGCACCGTGGGTGAGTATAAACGGTTTTGCCGTTGTCATTAGAGCCGTAAACGATCTGGTCATGTTTTTTTTCCAGTAACCCGGGAACGATGGTCTGAGCAATGACACGGATGCCACGATAGTCCATCACAGCCGTCCCGAGTGTGTGAAGCCCCTCGATGTCAAGGGATGTATACGCCTGGAAATACAAGTGTTAACCACAAGAATAAGAAGGCTTTTTGTAGATATATCTGACATATCTCAGATGATCACTGGCTACGCATGCGCACTTCTATTGTTTATGTATCCGGTTAGCTTAGTGATTAGCTTCGGTGTTAGCCGTTCATTGTAGCGCCGCGCCTCTCACAAGTGTCCAAGTTGAGGCATTGGACGCCTTTTGGACGCCCAAAAGGCGTTTGGTCTAAACAGAGCATTAGGGTCACACAGAAGCGCACTGTTTACAACAAAAAAAACAGCAACATCAACAACAACACAGATACCGATTGCTGAAAAAAAAATCTGTTTTTACAGACCTCTGTGTGGATGTGTAGCGAGAGCTAGGACAGTGACATAAACAGCGGATACATATCTTGTTGTGAATGTTGCTACCATACTTACAGGTATCGAAACCCAATAAAGTGACGCTAACCAGTCCTCAAACAGTTTCTTAACTTAGCGTGTAGTTAATGTGATAAACGAAAGGTTAGCTCCACAATTATCTGTTTGCTGATTAGCGCAACTGTGACCACCACTGCATATATTGTGTTACTTTGTTGGTCTAACACTACAAAATGTAGATATAGTAATTTGAGTTTTATTTTTTTTATTTTTTTGGTTTTATCAAATCAGATCTCTCTTGTAAATGAGAACTTGGATCTCAATGAGATAACCTGGTTTAACAGGAAAAATATAAAAAAAATTAAATACATTGAAGTCTGAGGCTGCATAAATGTGAAACCGCTCGAATGGCATACAATCTTTTTGCGAGGCCGTTTACCTGAACTCCTCTCAGGTCACACATGGCAGCAGCATGAGCAGCGGCATCGCCCCCTATTGGCTTGTAGTGCTCAGACATGTCAAATCCCTGGCTGAAGAAGAGGTTATTCCACACGAATATCTGGAGATGAGACCGTTCCCCTGGGTTTAATGGCATGACGTTGCCGTCCATAATGGACACGGCGCCTTGAGCTGCAGCTGCAACAAAGTCGCTGCTGATCTGCACGGAGAGAGAAACACACCATCCCCAGAGGAGGAAGAGAAAAGATATGATTACTTGCAAGATTTGTGACGGATTACAGGAGATGTTGATCATGCTCTAGTCTCACCTTGAAGATGCATCTGTCTCTGTGCAGTCGCTCCTGTGGGGAACCTCTGGGAAGCTCCCTGGATCGCTGCAGCTCCTCATTCCAGTCTCGAGTCTGAACTCACAGCGCCCAACCAAAACATCAGCGCCATCATTGTTGTGTGTCTGCATGTATCCACTATAATTTATTACAGTGTTGTTTTACTGATATTGTTTGGTGTTTGCAACCTGTCCGGTTGTCTGCTCGTCCCGGCCCATAAGGCTTGTGTACGTCTCCTCTGCGCTGACGCAGTCCAGGGAATGGTCTCCGTGAGGCGCCGCCCAGGTATAGACCTGGAACGGAGCTGGAATAAGCTCATAGGGGTGCTGATAAACTCTGGATCATGACAGAAACATTCTTAGGTTGCTTGAAGGGTATTGCTTTTTTTAAATTCTTGCATATTCACTTACACTGACACCCATTTCTATCATCAACAAACCCAGTGTGTTCACCTCCTCTTCTGCAGGGCCGTGAAGTTTTTCTTGAAGGTGGGACTGAGTTGGCTCAGAAGCACGACCAGAGAGTGGCAGAGGATTTTAGGAGCTGCAGGTTTGGGGTTGAAGCTGAAGGCAGTGGACCTGGAGAAAGGAAGAAAATAGCTTACAACATCTAAAGTAAGTCGAGCAAGCTCAGCTTTACGATTGAACTGGGCATTTTTGAAGATCCTAGAAATCTTTTAAAACATCCTCAGAATAACAAAATAGAAACATTTTAAGAGTCATATACAAGTCAGGCTCATCCAAACTGGATATGTCGCCATTTCTAAAGCTTCACGGACATCTTCTTGGTTGCTGTCCGCATTATTTCTGGCTACTTAACCAGAGCGACATTTGAGAGAGTGTCAAGACCACTCCAGAGCAAAAAACAAAAACAAAACAGAAAAACACATTTCCAGAATGAACTTTCTGTCAATTCTTTGCACGTTTAGTAAATGAGGAGTTGGTGCCTCCTTGTGTTGTGCACATTAAGAAAACACGGGCTGAAAATTAAGAGAAGCAAACTGAAATACATAAACTGGTCAAACCTTGGTTGAGTTATTCTAGTTTTTAAAACAGTTTTGATTTTAATCAATCTGTTTGTGAAAAACCAACTAAAAAATGTCTATTCTGACTAATGTGGCTGATTGAAGAAAAACATTCAGACAAGGAAAGATAGGAATTCATTGAGAAAAAAGATAATACCATCCTTATTACTAACAGCGGGAATGTTGTAAATTAGATCCCAGGAGCTTGGTTTGCAAGCATGCTTGTTCTGATGCTTTTTGTCAAACTCCTAGATATTATTTGTAAAAACAAATAGTTTTTCTGTCATCACTGGCATAAAAGAGGACTGCTGATATTTGTCCTTGAGTTAAAGGCATAAACTCCTAACATGAGAACTCGTCACATTAATAATGTTGTCCTTTGATCCCTCTCTTTAATTGGGCAGTGACAATGGATTGTTTCCTATACATTTTAACTAGGGATGCAACGAGGGATGACCAAAATATGCAGTAATGAACTTAATTATTCTGGCAAAATTGTTTTTTGCAGCCAAAGAGATGTAAGGATTAAAAAACAACTTTCATGGCAATCTCAAAGTCTTAAACTGGAAAATATTTTCAAATGATCATAAATAAAGCAGAAAAAGATAATTATATTAAGGTAAACCTGTGGGTGAATGGAGGGGGAGGGGGGGGGGTGTTAAAGACTCACTGGTTGAGGTAGAAACCCCGTGTGGAGCACGTGATGCTGAGCTCTCTGTCTTCCATCGTCAGGACGTTGACATACATCAGGTCTCCGTGCATCTTCCTGTTTCCTGGAGGCGGGTTCCAGCTGCTTAGGGTCAGGACTCGCAGGCACTGCAAAGGCTGCACACACAATATCGGCAGGCGTTGATCACCACACGTCTGAGCCACGTTTTCATGTATCCAGACAGAGCTCCCACCTTCCAGTCATCTCTGACCGGCTGCAGTGGAGTAAGGAGTCTCTCTTTGCATCCAGGCAGGATGTAAGCGGGAGGGCTGCAGTCCACCGCATCCTTTTCAGAGGCACGCCTCTTTGGCACACCTTCAATGCCTGAAGCAATAAATACAGGTGTTAAAATATGGAGGCTTTTTTTTTTTGTTTTTCCATAGACTTTGACAAAAATGACAACAGGCGGCGTGAGGGAGTGGCATTACTTTGGTCTGCCCTGGCGTACAGGGACAGGTAGGACAGAGAGCGGCCGTTCACACCATTGTACGCGTCTGCGGGGTCGAGGCTCCTCAGCAGACTGCGTACGTGTCGGAGATGAACACGAGCATCGCGCACCGAGTATGAATCTGAAACAAGAGTAGCCATGCTGTGAAGGTACATTCCCTCGCGACACAGCTTTTGCTTATGTATGTATGTAAAATTGAGGGCAAAAGTTTTAAGGCTGACAAAAGTCTTTCACAAACACTCTCTGCTTTGGTTTATAAGGTTTGAGTTTGCACAGAAATCAGATGAAGTACAGTTGAAAAAAACTGACTTGATTATGACATCATGATTTGCACAGTTTTAGCCCTGCTGACTTGTGACCAGCTAGCATCACCTCAACGATCTCATGGTTAGCTCAGGAGTGTTGCTCTAAAAGGGAGCAGTGTCGACCATCTTTAAGAAAACATTCATTCATCACTTTGCATCAAAAAAACGCTTTTTAGAAATGAATATTTCTGTCAGTATAACCCAGGGATGAGCAACCTTTACAACCAGCAGAGCCATTTTTGCCCTTGGTCCAGCTAAACAAATTTTGGTTAGAGCCACAAAAGTTACACATCACTTTGAAACAAGAGCTTGTTTTTATGGTATACTATAGGAAATTTGTTAAAAATTTTTTAAAGATCAACAGTTTTTATTATTTAACCAACAGTATTTTTATATTTAGGTTTAATGCATTTTCTTCAACTGGACATTTGATTTTTAAAGCAAATGGCATCAAAACTATGAAAAAGCAAGTCATTTGAAACTTATTGACAAAAAGATACTTCATAAAGGAGTATCTATAGTAAAATATTCTATACACCATTAGTTTCTTTTATTTCTGGAAATGTTATGCATATATTGCAGAACTTAATGCATCCTAAAGCTGGCAATTTTAAATGTACATTTAGAAACATTGACCAACCCCCACCCGCATTTTTGGTCTTTGTTTTTAAGAGTCAAAGCTGAAGGTATAAAGAGCCACGTGCGGCTCTGGAGTCACAGGTTGCAGACCCCTGGCATAACCGAACCTGTATTTGGTTTTGGATCGGACCCTGATGTGTTGCTTTTTGAGATGCTTCTGCTTCATGCTGTGAGACAGGCTCTACAGAAGGCCTTGCAGTGTTGATGATTTAACCAAAGGGTGCCATTATATTCCTACATAGACCTAGAATGGCTTGGATAGCTATTTTTCCTCTAATAAATGGCATTATTATTTGAAATGAATTTACACATGGTATCTTTGTCTAGTATTAAAACTTTCATTGATCTGAAAAAATGTCAAAAAAAACCCCCACATAAACTCAGGAAATTAGCAAGACAAAGCACCGTATATTCTTGACTTTAGGAAACAAATGCATCTGTGTAGCTATAATTGGACAGGCACTCACATAGGAAATTTACAGACGCTTCTATGAGCCGTGTTTACAGATATTTCAAGATAAAACACCCACAAAGTCAAAGGATTTTAGGACTTCTTGTGTTTTGCACAGACTTTAATAGTTAAAATTTAGCATTTGGTTACGTCTCACACAACTACACGGTTTGAAAAAGTTTAAGCAACTTTCTAAGATGTTCAAAAAGATTCTCTCCAGGAAGTTTCTGGTCCAAAAGCCGATGAAGATACTGACTACATCTGACTGTTTGGTAAAGAAATGAGCTGAAAGGAAGAGTCAATTACCCTCCACCACCCTGATCAGCGCCCCGTCCTGAATGCCCTCGATGGAGCCGAGCTCCGCCAGGCCGTCCAGGGCGGTGTTTCCCAGCTGCAGCGAGAAGCAGGAACGGTGGCAGGTGAGCTCATGTTCCAGAAGCACCTGATGGAGTTCAGACACCAACATCCGTCCCGACACCTGAGAGTGGAGGACAGGCAGAGTGATAGATGGGAGTGAGGCAAAGGCTCAGTGGAGCACTTTTAGGAAAACACAGAACAAAGCAGAACCTCAAGCTCAAAACTGTCTGTCCCGGGCGGCTGAATCATGACGGTAAAACAATCCTCGTGAAGATCAGCTGCATCTCCCAGGCTTGGCCCGGTGGTTTTCTCATTGGGCAGCTGAGGATCCTCAGTGAGTCCTGGAGCCACACATGGAGGTTGGTGACGGCAGAGGAGACAACAGCGTGAACAGAAGAACTGAAAACACTTTCTGGAAGATTATTTTTCTGCTTTAGGAATTAAACTTTAAACCTTAAAACAGGCATGTCAAACTCATTTCTATATCGGGCCACTTTGGCATCAGGAAGTCATTAAAAGGGCCGGTTGCACCTGTATATATGGTACATTTGATTTCATTATTTCATTCCAGTTCCCGTAAAAATGTAAAATATTTCACAGTAACATAAAAGTAGGCCCAGTTTATATAGCTTATCTGAAAAAAAAAAAGTTGATATTGGGGTGAGTTACACTTTAAACTCATCATTCTGCATCACTTTTCCTCTTTTTGGACATTTCTGGGTTGATTTAATGTGTTGTGAAAAAAAAACAGTGGCAGGATGCTGTTACTACACAGTTAAAAAAAATTCAACATTTGCAACAGAAGGCACTGTTTTAGCCACTTTATACACTTTAAAAGAAAATATATGCCTCTACTTTATAACACGATGCGCCTTTTTTGGCTCTTGAGGCCCGGATAAATTGCCTTGACGGGCCAGATTCGGCCCGCGGGCCTTCAATTTGACACGTGTGCCTTAAAACATAAAGAGGAGGGGAAAAAAAAGATGGATGCCAATCACCAACCTTTGGTAAGCGTTGCTCCCAGAAACGGTCTGTTAGCTAAAAACAGGATCTTCTCCTCTCTCTCTGCTCCTTCCTCCTCCTCAGCTGCCTCCTTCTCTGTAACAGGGTTCTCGCCAGCCTGTTGTTCCTCCTCTTCTACCTTTGCTGGCTTCATGTTTTTCTGACCATACATGTGACCCTTGGTAAAAGTGGACTGGTCTGCTAACTCATCGGTGTAGGTAATTAGGGAATCCTTTTCATTTCCTACTTGATGAGCCAAAGGCCCAGATGTCTGTCCTGAACCGTAGTCAGGACCCTCATCCTCTACTAGGAGGTCCTCATGAAGTCCAGCAGAGCTAAGACAGTTTCCAGTGCTATTACGGTCTTCTTCTGCACAAATATTCTGATCCATGCTGCCCGTTTTGTGTTCAGTCCTCTCAAAGTTTTTATCTCCGCCGTTTTCACTTGGAGGCGCCGGTGCACGGAGCTGCTCCGTCCGAACAACCCCAGGAGCATTTCCCTCGCTCTGTTGCCTCTCTGCTCCACTGGTTAGATCTTCTTCCAGTTTGACATGTTGCTTTATTTGGGGTATTGCTTCTGTTGAAGTTGTGATATCTTCAAACTCCCATGGCTCGCTGTTCTCTCCTTCCCTTCCTGTCAGCTCTGACTCTGCAGAACCTCCTGTGTTTACGCTTTGTGGTTCTCCCCTCAGTAACGCTGCGTTAAGCTGTGAAGGGTTGTCTCGGGACGTTTGCGCCCCTAAGAGCAAATCTACCAGCATCGTTTTTTCCTCCCAGCAGATTTCCATCTCGTCGAGTACATCTGCCCGTGTCTGAATTTCTGCCTCAGAGTCTGTCTGAGTCTGCACCCCTGCATTGATCGGAGTCTCCGGTTCGGTCTGCGTCTCGACCTCGGAGAAAGTCCTGCTTCTTCCTTCCCTGCGGCTCCTTACTTCTCCTTCCTCTCCCAGCCTCGGCTCCTCGTCCTCCTCGGACACCAGCAGACACACCATGGGCTCCACCAGAGTCACCTCGCCTCCAGGGTTGCTGCTTAGTACGATGTCGGGAAACAGAAAATGCTCCAGCTCGAGGGCTGGGTTTGTTATGCCAGCTGGTGGGTTTGTTGCACTGTCCTCCAAGTCGTACAGCGAGCTCGAGGAGTCCAACTCGCTTTCCTCGCTGGACAGAAGGGGGGACTGCTCTGCGCCACTATGAACCGGTGTGTCCTGACACTTGAAGAAGCTCAACAGAGCGTGGCAGCACTGGAAGATGTTCCCCATGGTCGCTGTGTGCAGAAAACTGTCCATACGAAGAAGGAAACATCACAACGTTCAACAACAAGAAAAGCTTAACGGACGAACGCGGCATCTTCATGCATCTCCGGTCAAATGCCACTGGGGAACATATGAATAAATTACAATTTATACAGAATAGAGCTGCTCGTGTAGCACTCAGGTGCAGCTACAGGAGAAGTATAATATTAATGCACAAAGATCTTAATTGGTTGTTGGTCAAAGATAGATTGTTGTATTCATTGTTCATTTTCATAAGAAATATTTCTAATTCTAAATTCCCTTCAGTTTTGTTCAAGCATCTTTCTTTCAGTGTAGAAAATCACCAGTACATTAACTAGACATGCAACCAAAGGTAATTTCACTTTACCCATAGTGAGAACAAATGCCATAAAAAATACTGTTGTGTTTAGAGGCATGAAAGAATGGAATAATCTGCCAAAACATATCCTGCTTGCTAATAATGTCAATAAATTTAAATTATATGTAAAACAGTTTTTTATCAAAATAATATAACTGACTGTTTATATTTATTCATATATGTGTGTGAATATGTATGTATATGTGTAGGTATGTTTACAAGTGTAAGTGTAGAATGTGTTTTTTATATTTGTCATATTTCATGCCCGCATGAGGGTACATATATACGTTAATATGTGTATATGTTGTATATGTATTTGTATATGTGTTTGTGTATTTTCTTTTTCTTTCAATTATTTGTTGTATTCTTTGTTTTGTTTTTAATGTATATGTTTTTTTCAGGACCCCAGGAAGAATAGCTGCAGCATAGCTGTAGCTTATGGGGATCCTTTCAATAAAACTAAACTAATCTAGGAATCAACGATGGACCAGATTTGTAGAGGTCTTTTGATTTTTTCCCCTCACCAATTGGAAGCTACCAAAGCCATGGCGGCATCATAATAGACGTCATTTAGGTAAACCTTTGAATTTAAAGAGAGTAATAAAAGATTCTGCCTCCTGTTAAGCTGACATTTACCTAATAGAAGTAATTTTGGTCATCCTAGTTGACCCACAACAGAAATTTAAATTTGATTAAGTGTAAGAAAAAAAAGAATTAAGACTTACCATACAGTGTAAATATCTGGTTTCAGCAGTATGTGGAACACTAGATCTACGTTCCTTCTCAAACCAAGTTAACACTGCAATAAGGGAACTAAAAGTGCGCAGGTAAATATGATTATCTGCCAGTGGAATGAGTATTTTTACCCTTAAAATAAGATAATTAGATACACTGTACTTGAAACAAGAGGATGGTGATGAGTTGTTCCTATTTTACATGCAAATATCTTATTCCATTGGCAAATCATCTAAACTTGCCTGCTTAAATCATGTATTTTACATTTTTTTACTTACTTTTAATTCCCTTTTTGCAGTGAAGGGCTGAACGCTCCTGGTCAATTTTCTAAAGCATTAAAACAGACACAAGACCTCTAGGTTTGATAAAAGGTAAATGGATGAACTTATATAGCACTTTTCTAGTCATAATGTCCACTCTACACTATAGCCACATTCACCCAATTTTATATCTATCTATCTATCTATCTATCTATCTATCTATCTATCTATCTATCTATCTATCTATCTAAATTACTGTCTACACAAAAAAGGAGCTCAGATCTCGGTCTAAAGCTGTATTGTTGAACTTCGATTTATTCTTGAATCCTTTAGTAACGTCACTTTTCACAATAACAAACTTAACGCATGCATTTGTTTGCATCAAACAGCTGAGACTACATGAGGCGTGCATCCTCTCCACAAGTGTCTGCTCGGTATGTGTGAAGGCAAGCAGCTTAGAGCCTTAGGCGACAGCTGACGACAGTGTGATTAGAAAGATGTCCTGCAGAGGCGTCTACCCTACCTACACTGGACAACCTCAGCTTTTAAATCCAGTCATGTGGACGGTGCCGGGCTTGCAGTGAATCCTGAAAGAAAAGTTTTAAAAGTAAGCCCAGGGAGGACGAATTGACAGTTTTGAAAGTCAACCACGTTTCAAGATTTGAAAATAAATGCAGCTCTCGTCCCGAGAAGATGCATTTCTCCTTCACAGCAACACACTTTACTGAAGCTCACGAGAGCCTGTATGATCCTCCAACAATCCAAAAATACAACATCAGATCTGTGAGACCTACCATCCAGTGAAGAAAGAAGAAATCTGTCACTCTCTGTCATGTTGTCTCAAATCTGCTGATTCCCATCCTGATGGAAACACGGAGCAGAGTTCCCCAGGCATTCCCTCCGTGTGTGGAGGCTCTCCTGTCCTTCCTGTGCCTCCATATTACACAAACTGGGTGTCCTTCATGGGTGGAGAGAGAGAGAGAGAGAGAGAGGGGAGCTGGCTGTCACAGAGCCTGTGGGCCCCTCTCCCTGTATGCAGGCAGTACCCGCATGCGGCCAGCAGAGGGCGGCCTCTCTGTTGCACATGATGTAACTTCCTGTATGATTCAGATTGACGTATGCAGGTGGCAGCATAGACCATAGACATCATATACGTAGACGCGTCATAGGGCGCAGGTTCGCACGTCAACGTCACCGCCATATTGTATGTGGCAGAAAAAAGTCGAGTTCTGTTATTGTGAACGTGAATCAGAAAAGATGCCTCACTCCTGTGCTGCAATAAATACACACACACGCATATATATATATATATATATATATATATATATATATATATATATATATATATATATATATATATATATATATATATATATATATATATATATATATGTGTGTGTGTGTGTTTATGTGTTATGAATATAAGGATAAATTTGTTAAATCTAAACATTGTGGTCTTCATTATTTCATAAACCCGTGTCACATGTGAACCTTTAGGAACAGACTTTTTGGGTGAGTATTAAAGAGGTAAAATTAATAATATGAGGAAAAAAAAGTCCTAAAGTAAAAATAAACTAACAAACACAAAAGTGATAATGTTATGATAAAAACATCATATTATGAGAATTAAGGGGGAACATTTCCAGAATAATCACAGTTTGCAGAATTATTTCACTCCTGGAGTAATAGGGCCAGGTTAGATTATTTTAATTATTTTTATTCTTTAGGAGAATAAATTCAGGAGAATGAAGCTAAAGGGATACGAAAATAAACTTGTTATGTTACAAAAAAGAAATACTACGAATACAAAGTATATTCAGAGATTAAAGTCCCTCTGATACTGTTTAAGTGACTGAGTAACTGCCGATTTGCCACATTTAAGATGGCGGACGCTCTGACGCATCGCAGCATAGGCAGATCCCGCCCAATGACGCGTCTACTCTTATATTATGTCTATGGTATGAATCTCTTACTGCCATCTAGTGGTGAAAAAATATAATATTTGCCTTTTTCTCCGTGCCTCGAAGAAGTTTGCATAGTTTTACCATTTTGTCACGTTACAAGCACAAATTTGCACAATTTTTTAAAGAGTTTGGTATTTTTTTTGTTTTGTATTTAATATATAGAGTCCATAAATCATGAACACAGAGTGCTGGTGATTCTCAGTCATCCAGGTCTTGGTCGTTCCAAAAAAAGTTAAGAAACAAAACAACTGGACTTTTTTTCTCCGAAGTTTGAAGACGTTTCGCTTCCTATCCAGAAAGCTTTCTCAACTCCACACTCCTCCAAACATCTTCAATAGAGAAAGTTTTCTGGATAGAAAGCGAAACGTCTTCAAACTTCGTTTTTTTGTTTTTGTTTTTTACTTTTTTGGCATGAACGCAGAGGAACTCATCAGACACCTTCATCTATAGGCAGAACAATAATCAGTCCTTCCCTCCAGAAATCTGACCTTGATCGAAGAGTGGGTGGACACAGCATGTAGAAGAAGGTGCTCTTGGCAGATGAGTGAACTGAGATGCAAAAATCCACGTGTGGCACGAACACTTCATCCACACTGTGGAACACGGTGATGGTTGTACCATGCTGTGGATCCCTTTCTTCAGCATGGACAGGGAAACTGATCACAGGTGATGGAAGAGTAAAAAAGCTACAATGGAAATCAAAGCACATTCGTGTTAGAAGGTCCCAAGTACAGATAAATCAAATCAGAAATCTGTGGTAGGACTGTGAAGTCCATTCATTCTGATAGACTTTAAGCTGTTTTGCAGAAAGGTGATTAGTTTAGGTTTTTGTACAAAATCTGACAGGGATCAGACACTCTTGAAACAGAGGAATACATATATGATCAAATGTAATGGACAATAAAATTATTCAGGTTTTTATAATGGCTACCGTGTGAAAACTCAGATAGCATTTATTCCTCTGTCCATCCATCCAAGATAAGCCTCCAAAGGAAGGCACCCTGAAGCTGATTCATTTTGATTTCACTTCTATTGTTTATGATCCATATCTCATTAACATAGATGAGGGTCACAATGCATACATTTACATACCAGTAAATAAAAAAAATTAATAACTGACCGGAGTATAGACCGAATTACTGCAGAGGAGGCCTCCATCCATCTATCCATCTCCTGCTCCATCCTACCATAACCTTTTAAAAAGACACCAAGATACTCAAACTCCTCCACTTAAAGCAAATATTGACCGCCAACCTGGAAGAAGCAAACCTATGAAGGTGTGGATATGTTTAATTAAGCATAAATGAGATTGCTCTCAATACTTTTCACCATTTACATTGTCTAATGCCATAAATCTAAGCCGGATGCAAAACAAAGTTTTTTTGATTAGTTGTCCAGAACAGACCTCTTATTTGAGACTTATAAAAAGAAGAAATACGTATCAATTTGAAACGTCTTCCTTCTCAAACACAAAGCATCAAAGATAAAGTCTCTCAGCATTCTCCTCCTGTTTCCTCAGAGCTTTATTTGGCATCAGCTGAAAAGAAGGTCCGTTTGCTAACAGCGAGCTCGGCATTAATATTCTGAACACATCGACAGCAAGACAGCCGTAGGAGAAGCTCTCACTGCTCTCAGCTGTTTATTCAGTACTTTGCTCTGTTAGGTATTATATACGGAAGAACACATTTTGCACCAATAATCCGTTGAATGAAGTCTTGACAAACTGTGATGTTGTGGTGACCTAAACCTTAGGATTTCAGCACCGCGATGTGTAGTTCTGCAGGGGCTGTTCAGGTCTCTGTGAAGAAAACGTTGAGCTGGAAAGCAAAGCTCTCGTCTCTCCAGTTCATCTCTGCATCTGTAGCCATGGGGTCCTGGATGCCAATGCCTGAAGTTAGCTTTTCCACCATAGGGTAGCTGGGTTCACACATGAAAAAAGGATGAAGAGCTCCATTGTTCTGTAATTAAAAGTAGAACTGTTGCTTTTCTAACATCTAGGGAATCCCCAGGAGTTGGATAGTTGTTTCAAGATCTCTTGGTTTCTCTCCTTCCCCGACCTGATTGCCGACGCGGCAGGAAACACATTGTGGAGGGACAACAGCAGTTCTTGAATTTTATTTCACTTCCTCATATGTTCTTAACCACAAATTTTCCACACCCACTGAAATAAAAAGGTGTTTTTGATCTTCCCCTTACATTCACGTCCAATAAAACCAGAATTGCAGAAAGCTCCTACAAAAATGAATCCCAGAGCAAAGAAAAAAAAACCTAAATCCAGACTTTTCCATAAATTTAAGCATAACAGACTACAAAAAATAATAATGCAACTGGTATATGTAATGCTATCATGCATTTTACTGAATGAATGCAAAAATCTGCTAAAACAAGACCAGAGAGTAGTTAATTTGGCACCGGATGCTTTCTTGATGAGACTTGGATCTCCTGTTGTTTGAATGCTAGTGTAGAATTTGAGCTACATTTCTTTCAGTAGCATGTTACAGTAGTAACCTATATTCAAATTTCTGATCACAGAAAGGACACAACATGCAGTCATTTCAGGTGTGAGAGGATGACCGTCCTGTGTAGTTGTTTTTTTTTTTTTTTTTTGGTCTGGCCATCAGTTTCTGTTTTGCTTTGACAGCCTTCTAGAGTTGAACAACAGTCGGAATCCTCCACGTTATTAAAACTACAAGACCCACACATGCCCGAAAATTAGAAAGTGCTCTGCAACTTTATCTAACTTTGTTTTGTCGTATCATAAAAATAAAAGTTATTATATTTGGAAGGGATTTATGCCTCCTAAATCAATGCTTTGTGGAACCTCAATTTGCTGGAGTTAAAGCTGCAAGAATTCACCAGATTTGCAGAACAGGAGACTAACTTTATTGCCCATTTTTCTTTTCACAGTACCAAGTCAAGCTTATAATTTGGATGGAGAACATCTGTGAATGAATTACTTTTCAAGTCTTCAGATCAGGACTTTGACTGGGACATTCTGACACATGCTTTTATCTAAACCACCCCATTATGGCTCAGGCTGAGTGTTTTAGGTCTCTGTCCTGCTGGAAGCTGATCCTCCCCCAGTCTCAAGTCTTTTGGAGCTTGTAGCGGTTTTCTTGCAGTTCTGACACGCATTTAGCCCCATCCATCTTTCTGTCAACCCAGACCGGCTTTCTTCTCCAATGCGGAGGAATGGCATCCCCACTGAATGATGCTGCCACCACCATGTTTCACAATGAGGATTGTATGTTCAGGGGAGATGCTTTCAGCTACATAAAGCACAGCTTATGAAGTAGATCAGAAAGTTTAATTTTGGTCTCATCTCACCAGAGCACCTACGTTTGCTTTGCTGTTCAAAATGGTAAATAGACTCCTTCTGTTTTTTTTTTTTTTTTTACTATTCTGGCTCTTTGTTTCCTCATCAGGTCTCAATAAGATCTCGAGCAGCAGAGGAATCCCTCTTACGTTTTCCCTAATGTCTTGAAACACACAAAATGACCACAGGAGTTATGGTTTGCCATAACTAGGCATATTGTATTTAATAAAGTGCAGGTAATACAAAATTTTCTTTTCAAGTGACAATCTTAAAGAAAAAAAACCCACAAAAACAAGCATATAGCTGGATCAGGAAGTGGAAAGTGTTCAGTGACCCAGAGGCAATGCTGCTAATTGTAGGCAAACGTTGTGATCAGTTCTGGTAAACTGAAAAGCCTTCCTCTACACTTTTTGAGAACATTTCGGTCCCTTAATTGCGCACATCTATTAATATATCTACGTCTAGTTTAGATTTACCGTTTCTTGTGAAGCTAAAATTTCAATATGCTACTCTCCAGATTCCTCCAATCACAGCCTTGGATGTGTCTCGTCTGAGAGCGAAATGCTGCGGGTAGACGCTGGACACGCTCTTCATCTTCATCACAGAGCCGTTTCCCCTTCACCAGCACCCATGTCCACCCTCCTCTGCACCCTGCCGTCCTCTATGTCCTCCCACTCGTCCTCCCCGTCTTCTCCGCCCTGAAGTCTCATTGGCTGGCTCCAACGAAGGAGGCGGTACCTGAGGGGCACCAAGAAGAGGGCGGGGTCAGGCATTGGGTGTGGACTCTGTGGGGATGTCACTCTCTCCTGTGGGATGCAGGCTCTGACCCGCTCCTCCCTCACGCTGATGTTCCTCCTCTGTCGCCCTTCTGGTTGGGCGGAGGAGGCACCTGGATGTGGAGACAGGGGCCAGTCTAAACCTTCTTCCTCCTCCTCCTCTTCTTCTTCTTCCTCTACCTCCTCCTCCTCCTCTACTCTGACATCTTCCTGCTCTACATTTGCTGCAGAGCCTGCCCTCTGCCGCTGCTGGAAAAGTTTTAATCGTGCTTTGTGCAGCTCATGGTGAAGGGTCGTCGTCATGACATTTTGCCGTTGAAGTTCTCGATTCAGCAGCGTGATCTTGTGGCTACGGCGCTTCAGCTCCTCCAGGAAACGCCGTTCCTCCTCCCTCAGGCTCCTCCCGAGCGCCACTGCCCGCGCCCGGCCGGCTCGCAGTTGCCCCCGCGCGGCGACCATCATGCACTGCTGGCGCTCCAGGAGGCGCTCTGCGGCCTCGCAGCGCGCTGCCAGCTCCGCTTCTTCCTCTGAGGGGCGCAAAACGAACTCATACATGGTTTACAGCAGCTTTAAACACACATTTTGTTATGCAACCACCAAAAACTTCAATGCATTTTACTGAGATTTTAAATTATAGATCAACATAAAGTGTTGCATCATTATGAATTGGAAGGAAAAGGTTGTTTGTAAAGGATTTTTTTTTTTTTTTTACAAATACAAATAGGAAAACCGTGGCATTCATCTTTATCGGGCTCCACTGAGTCTACGTTCACACAGCAGGCAAATCCGACCCAAATTAGATCTTTTTGCGCCCCAAGAATCCAGTTTGTGCCAAATCCATATGTGCTACTAAGTCAGATACGCATCTGATAGTTTTTGAAGCATCTGCAGTCTGAACAGTCATGTCATCTGACTTTTACGTCACTGTCCTGGCTCCCACTCCACACACACTTATCCACAGCAGTAGCAGTCACAGCTCCTCAAAAGGCCGTTGTTAACAGCTGAGCTTTTCCCCCTACCTTTCTTTGACTTGTTGTAATGTGGTCTAAATATTATCTAGAAATAATATGTAGTCTCCCATTGCTTACCAACTTCATAATAACACAGAGACGCTAGTATCCACTATTTCGTTGTTTTTTTTTTATTAAGCTTTTATTCAACACTTCAGGTAACATTTACATCTGTTATTACTTCTGTAAAACAATCCGCTGCTGTGTGATGTCTTTCTCCTATGCAGGGTTCCCACACCTTGGTGAACATCAAATTCAAGGACCTTTCAAGGACTTTCCAGGACCAATTTCCTCAAATTCAAGGACCACACGTGGCGGCATTTACCTACTGTGACCGCTGAATAGGTTATCATATTTTAATACAATGCAAATTCAAAAAAAGACTAAACGGCATAGAAGTTGTTGGGTCAGAAGCAATGCAAGAAAGTGGACTTAATTTATAGCCTACATTGATATTGATCATATTCATAGCCTACATTTATATCCACAGTACATGGCTATGCCATACTATATTACATATAAGATGTATATTAGCCTACTGTTTCATGGAATTTTATGGAAAAAAGTGCAGCATTCAGATGTTCAGAATTATAACAATTTGTTTCACTTGCTTTCATCTTTGATTAAGCTAGTTTTTGACTTCTGTTTAAAGTGCCATGGTTGCCAGAAAGCTGCTCAGAGATAGATTTAAATCATTCTCAGGCTTTTGTTACCTTTGTTAAAGACACAATTTCAGTACATTCAAGGACTTTCAAGGACAAGGTGTTTTTTTGGCTGTTTTCAAGAACTTTCAAGGGCCTTGAATTTATTTATTCAGATTCACAAACTTTCAAGGATTTCAAGGACCCGTGGGAACCCTGCCTATGCATGCAGATTGCTTTGGGGTCATGAAACTTTCAGACAGAGGTCTGATGGCGGCAGAGAATCAGAATTGAACACCAAGACTTGCAGTGTGAACGTAGCCTGAGTCAATTTCTTTCAGAGTATGTACGCTACCTAATTTCTGGTCATTTATCTCAGCAAAATGATTAAAACTCAGTCGGATTAGATGGAAAGCCTCTAAAAACATTTGTGTATTTTTTTTTGCCACAGGTTGTCAAATTTGGTTTAGCTCTCCGTTGTGACTGGGCCAGTCTTGCGCATGGATGTGCTTTGCTACTCTTTAAATGTCCTCTCAGCACAGCTGTATTTATGCTTAAACCTAATCTGCATAAAGGTTGACACTCTTTACTAATTGAGATGACTACTGAAGGCAATTGCGCTGGATTTATCAAGGGGTATCAGAGTAAAGGGAAATTAGCATAAGCGCACGTTGCTTTTTATAATTTTATTTGTAAAAACAGGTGTAAAGCACGCACACTTTTCCTTCCACTTCAAAATTATGTGCTACATAAAACCAGAATCAAATACAAAGAAGTTTACACTTTGAAACGAAGGGTTACATTTTTTGTGTCATCTAAAAGAGAAACCAGCCGCATCAGCACTGGTTCAGAGAAATTTAGTTTATTCTTCACGATGAAAGTTAAGTTCTTTAGGCTATTTATTCATTAAAACTAATTTCTTACCTGCTGTGTTTCTGTCTGGAAACTTGGAGTCCAGCTCACAGCTCAGCTCTGCACGACAGAAAAGGCAGAGCCAGATTAGGAGAGTTATGAGTTAGATTAGGAGAGATTGCAGTGTGAGGAGGAGAATATGCAGGCAGTGGCGGTTATCAGATGAATAAGACCCTCCTTCTACAACCCCCACACTTATTTCCTCCCCTTCTTGTCGACTTTAACATCCACAGAAAACGTCACATGCATAATTTCTTCTAGCTTTTCGGCTCACTGTAGCTAAAGGTAGTGCCCGGCCAACCTAATCTCCTTATTTTCAGCCTCGTGCATGAGTTTTTTTTTTTTTTTTTTTTTTTTTTTTTTTTTTTTTACACACAGAGGCACCAACTTCCCAGTAATAAACAACCTCTCAAGGCGTAACTCCGATTTTGAGATGCTCATATGCCCACGCCCCCTTCCTGATAATGCCCTGGGCAACTGCCCACTATGGCCCACAGGAAAACCCGCCAGGGGGAGCACTGACAGAGAGATAGCGGGGACTGACCCTGACAGCGCCTCTTCAGGTGAGTGATCTCCAGCTGCAGGCCGGTCAGCATGGCCAGGTGCTCCTGCTTCAGGAAGCAGATCCCCCGCTCCACGCTGGCCACCTGCTGCTCCAGCTTCCCGGCGTCCATGGCCTAACCTTCACGCAACCTGAGCAGACGTTAGCGGGTGGACGTCAGACGCACGGCTTGCACTGCTCTCACAAGAGTGTGCACTGATCACATTTTGTATATACACACACAGACACAAGAAAATAGTCATCAGATGGCTTGCGTAATAAAATAGCAGCGTTTGTCAGTCGCGCAGCAGGCTCCGTCTCATGCGTTTGATTTCATTCCAATTGTTTTCTGTCTGATTTCACGCGTTTTTCAGCGTTTTCTCGCTGCCTCTGTGGCCTACCGTGGTGCTGAAGCGGTATCCGGTCCAAAGCGTGTCTCATGGATCTGTCCCGGACCGGCGTCTCTGTCCTTGCAGCAGCGAAAATGCGGAGAACAAAAGCCCGATCGTTGCGCAAGGCTACCCGGTCCTGCTGTTGCGACGCTCCCCCAGATGTTTCCCTGTCCGCCTTCTGCGGGGCATGAATGAATCCTGCAGGATCAGGCTGAGTGGAAATAACCTACTCTTCACCTTCTGCTGTTACGCGCAGTGCAGCGCTGCGCTCACAACAAAGCACGGAGCTATGAGGGGTTATTAGTGCCACCAAGACGGCGAAGGATGAGGAGGAGGAGGGGCTTTATTATAGTGCTGCCAATAAGACAGTGAGCCTGAGTTTAATTTTGGCCTTCTGAAAACATGCCAGTGTTCACAGACATACTAAATATTAACGCCTTATTATTATTATTATTATTTTGTTTCATACAAAACGTTACCGTAATACTTTTTGACATATAGCCAAAGGTGTTAACTCATCTGTCTATCCATAGGTGAACTTGAATGACACTTTATTTTTATTCCACAAGGTTTAATTTGATCTCAGCCCAACCTTTTGCAGCTGCGACAGCTTCTACTCTTCTGGAAAAGGGCTTTTCAGAATGTGTAGGGGTGTGTTTCTTTGAATTTACAACCGTTCATCCAGATGTGCATTTGTAAGGGCGGACGCTAATGTTGCAAGATGAGGCCTGGCTGTTTTTTTTTTGTTTTTTAGTTGGCTGTTCATTGTACTATTAAATGCGTTCGTCATCAGACTTCTCTGAATGGTTCAAGACCACAAAGCAACCCGCATGCGCAGACAACAGAAGGAGACGTCACAGAACAGCACTATGAAGTAAAGGTGATTGTTCAATAAAGCTTTGTCAACAAAAAAAGTGTGTATGATGGCTCGCATCTCTCCTTGTTATTATTATAAGGCTGTTGAGCAATGGGAGGCAACAACACCAAGCCCACATCATAGCAAGACGAAGTAAGGTAAAAAGAAAGCGGCACAGCTATTAGCAATGGTAACTAGTGCTGCGTGTTGGTGTGTAGTGAGAGACAGGAGTGACGTGAAACACTGGTAAAATGCGACATGACCGTTCAGATTGCGGACACTGAAAAAAATCTGATTGTATTCCAAATTAGTACCACGAATGGAAGTGGCACAAATCTGATTTTTTTTTTTAAAGATCAGAATTGGGCCGTTCACACTGCCGTAAAAAAGACAGATATTGGTTTCACATATGGGCAAACAAAACGGATTTGGGTCGCATTCCCTGCAGTGTGAACGTAGCCTTTTTCATCCATGTTTTTATTGACTGTGTTTTGTGCACTGCATGGTGCACAGTGGTGTTGGAACAGGAAGGAGCCACCCTCAAACTATCCACATATAGCTGGGAGCACGACAAGCCCAAAAGGTCTTGTAATACTGAAGTATGCTGAAGGGTCCATCCCAACTCCTTGATTCACTGAGCTTCTGAGATCAACCCATTCTTTCACCAATGTTTCTAGCAGCAGTTTGCATGATTCAGGCTTTGACATTGTGACAATTTCCACAAGAAATGGAGCTAGGGTGGCCACCAGAAATGAACAATAAGGAGTTCTAAAAATGCCTTTGAGAGCATACAACATTTCTAATGATTGCTATTTCCCTCTCTTCAAAATAACTACATCAAAAGAAGGTATGCATTGTTAAAAAAAGTAAAAAAAGTGAGAAGTTCTTTCTTTCAGTGTTAAATTTGCAAGACAGTTGGATCTGGTGATAGAAGAAATCTCTGTACCAAAGGGGAACCTAAGAAGGCTTTTAGACTCTGAGCTCTTCAACTAATGTTGCAAATAAAAAAATAAATACATAAAAGCAACTCATCAAAACACATTCATTCAAATGGGCAACCGGGAATTGTTGTAAATGAATCATCTAACAGGAAGTGAGACATCATTTTTTTTTTTGCTGTTTTTGCTGCAGTCGTTTTATCAGAGTGCTGTGGGATACATCAGTGTGCAACAAAGTCTGTAGGAGGTTGGACAATTTAACACAGATCTGCTGCAAACTAAGTGGTTAACTTAGTAAATTTAAAAGTGTTTCTCCTCTTGGAGCGTCAAAAGCTCACAGATACAGCTGTAACCTGTGTGCCTCAGTGGTGAGGCATCGGTGCTTCTTTAGAGGAGGGAGGGCACTGGGGTTTTAGGTTGCAACAAACCAGGATGGTTGCTTGGGTTCAATACCCAATCCTAGATGTAATGCTACATTTAAATAGAAATTGATTTAACTTAATGCAGGAAGCAGAGTCTTTTATTTTCACATCTGGATTGTTGTCATCTTCTTCCCGTAAAATGATTGAGGAGGCTTGAATTCTTCGGACTCTTCTCCTGTTTCTCAATGAGGAAGGGGAGGGGAACCGGCTCCCCGTGCTCAGTCGTCTGGTAGTACGGACAGACTTTCAGATGAGCAGAAATGGGAGGAACATCAGCCAGGCACCATGCGTCCACTGTAGAGAACAGATGACTGAACTCCCACACCTGGAAGGAGACGGAAGCAGAGTCACGAGGACAGAAGACGTAAACACTGATAACGGCTTGCGATGGTTTGTGCTTCTCACAGGTCTGGACCTCCACTTGGCTCCCACGTGTGAGGCGTTTGTCCTCTCCCAGCGGAGGGTCACCATCCCTCTGTCCCGCAGCAGAGAGGAGCACACCTGCCTCATGAGACAGGACACCAGTGCCAGCTGGGACAGGGACAGGCTGTCCAGGAAGCTGGCTATATGGCACAGCACCTCGTAGGGCAGCCGGCTCAGCCAGTCTTCCCCGTGTCCCGCTTGACTTTTACTCCTCCTCTGAGCAGCAGAGGAGTCCAGAGAGGGAAGGACATCCGGACGCAAGTTGAGACACTTCAGCTGCTGACTGTGAGAAGCAAAGGAAACAGTGAAACTGTCCAGTGGCAAATTAGGATTTAAGTCAATAAGCTCAATGTAATTATTCTTATAGTTTATTCTTATAGTTTATCCACTGACCACAGCTCAAACACCATGCAAAAAGGCACTCAGATAGCCAAAATGCAATTTATGACCAAGCCGGTGTTTTGGCGGGCCTGGTTTTGCCAACACACGTGGCAATTTATGACCAAGTTAAAGGATGCATTGCTAATGAAAGCCAACGAGACACAGAATCCATCAAAGTCAAACTCATTGGCATAACTCTGAAAACTTTCAGCTGACCACTCGAGGGTAAAAGGGTATTTATAATTTGTATATATAGTTGTTGGAGTGTGTAAACAAAGAGTGCTGACAAAATATTTTGTTTTTCTCGGGTTGGGGTGGGCTGTAGTTTTATGATCAAATATATAATTGTATCCCACATTTTCAATTTCAAGAATAAATTTCAAATTTCAAAAACTGTGCCAATATGGCACAAAACAGTAGAGGTCTGCCTGGATTTGTTTCAATCTAAACATGTATACCTTCTCAATTGCTTATTGTGTGGACGCCAAATTGGCTATAGATGTAACCAAGATGTTGTATATACAATTTATTGTGTTTAGTTCCTTCTTTACAGCAAAAGTAAGAGGTTTTGTTTACAAACATCTGTTTTTTTTTAAGGTGGAATTTATTTTTTGGGCATTTAAATCTCATTTACTCAGGCCCAGATTAATTTACTCTCAAATTTTCCCATCCATATCATCTTCCATGACATTTATGTTAGTTGATAACAAGACTAGCAGTTTAGGCACTGTACAAGTTGAGAAAGGCCTTACAAAGTTTGAGTATGAAAAATAAACCCTCATGTTTAAAGAATTTTTCCACAACAAAAAAATCTGAAAAGTGTGGCGTGCATTTACATTTAATCCATTTTACTCTGATTACCTAAAATAAAATGCTGTGTAACCAAATGCCTTAAGAGGTCAGCAGAACATCTAGACCCACCGTAAATTAACCTGGCAACCAGCTTGATAATGTGTGGCACTCTCTGCTCCCATCGTATCCATTTGGAACAATATTCAGCAGAACTATCCGAGCTGATTGGATGAAGCGACACCTAGTGCCCACCTACCAAACGTTGGTTTTAGCCAATCACGGTATGGAATTAAAATGTAGGCATCAGGTGTCATGAAAAACACAACAAGGTAAGCTTATCAAGGCTCTTCTTGCTCGTCTTCTTTCAAAGATGAAATCATGAAAGCTGATAACACAGATGTGATAGCAGCAGCTATATAACATGATAATTAACAGGCGTTCTCACTTGTAGGTGACAGTGGCCTTCTGAGTGGACGGATGAAACCTGCTCTGTCTGTAGGTGCAGCCCAGATACGCCAGGGGGCACCGCTGTTCAAACCAATCACTCAGACACATCTGGATATCACTGTGCACGTTCCTGGAAAGACAAAACGACCGTGAAACCGCACCTGATTTTCGCGCCTCTGCCCCTGAACCGCTACGCCTGAGTCTAACTCACACCTGTAGTGCGTGGCGAACTCTCTGCGGTGAAAGGTGTGACCGCAGAGGAAGGTGAACGCGCAGCTGGTTCTGTTGTTTCTGCTGTTCACACTCTCCGTCTGAAGCTGCAGAAGAAGCCGCGGCGGTCGGTCGCCCAACGTTTCCGCCAGGGTCGTCTTCTGCTTGAAGGGAGCCGTCCGGAAAGAGTGCGTCTGTGTTCCGACGTCCACGTAGAGCCCGTCTGCTGCCTTTGTCTCACTGATCTGGCAAAGGAAGAGATATTCAAGAGGTTTTTAAAACCTTTACAAAAGGCAACGATTACCAGATCAGTCTCTACCTTGTGACCTATGACTGCCATCTCAGCGTAGCCTAGCAGGGTTGCTTCAGCTTCATCCGAAAACCAGTCCTCCTCACTGGCTCCCAGGTCTGACGTGTCCACAGCTCGCTGCTCAGTCTGCACCCGTTCAGCGGTCTCGTGGAGGTATACCCGCCTCCTGTATTGGTAACTTACAGGGACCTTGCAGGAGAAAAAAAACAAAAGTCCATCACACTTCACAGGATGAATGAGATAAGCAATGATTGCATTTGAACTAAACCTGTTTGCTTTGCAGAAACTGAACTGTTATTCCAAGAAAACTGAAGCTACAGCTAAGCCCAAAATTATTTATACACTCGACTTAATCAATTGTTTTCTTTCTACCAAGAAGCTGTTTTCTGATGATCTCAACAGAATATTGAGATATCTACACTTGGACAGGCTACATTCAAATGTTCTGCATTCCTAGAGACTCAAATGACACACCAAAATGAGCTCAAGGACTACAAAAAGGGAATTTTGGATAATATGTCCCCTTTAGAGCAACCATGCTCTTATCATAATTGCTAACCACCTTTTTAACATGTTTTCACTTCATATCTTTGTCCATATTCACTATTTTGGGCTGGAAGGCCTTCACGCCTTTACCCTAATCGTTAGCTCCTTCCATAGGTTCAAGATGAGAATGTAGCTAGGCCTGTCCAAAACTGTTTGCTAGCCATTTCTACACCACTTTTTTTGGAGGGGTCCTCAGCATGCTGAAATGTCCAATGTTGCCCAAGACTAAGTTTATCAGCAGACTGCTCGATGTTGTTGTTGAGAATCTTGACGTAGTCTTCTTTGTCCAGGGTGCCGGCTGCAGCGCATAGATTGTCTATGAAATTGGCAAAAGAAAACCTCAAAACCATTACGTGCCCAACACCATGCTTGACCATGAGGATGGTGTTCTTGGGTCTTGATCTTCTTTTTTTGCCACAAAATCATTTTGACCCAACAATTCAAGTGCTCTTTCTTCTAACGCCACAAGTCCTCTTCTTTGCCCAGATGACAAGGCCAAGGACACACATCATCATTATTTTGACACACATCATCATGTTCAGTCAGAACAAACAAATCTAACTCTGCAGGGGTATGTATATCCCTGCAGATCCAAGGTGGGCGAGGCCGGCGAGGTTCACCGAGCACTAAAAGCACAGAACTCAGCCTTCAAGTCTGGTGACAAGGAGGCACTGAGAACATCGAGAGCCAACTTGAACCGTGCCATCAGGTTAGCAAAGTGGAACCACAGTTAGAAAATCCAGGAGCTTTGCCATGACGCCAGCAACACCAGGAGCATGTGGAAAGGCATACGGGCGATCACTGAATACAACACGCCCTCCCCCCCGGTGGGTGAAGTGGATGCTGACTTCCTCAATGGACTAAATAACTTCTTTGGGAGGTTTGAGGCACTAAACAGCACTCCAGCAGTGAAAGCTGTTCCCCATCAGGAAGAGGAGGTCCTCCGCCTTGACACTGCCGACGTGTGGAAGACTCTGAGGAGAGTCAACCCGCGGAAGGCCCCAGGCCCCGACAACATACCTGGGCGGGTGCTCAAGGAGTGTGCAGGTCAGCTAGCTGGTGTCCTCACAGAAATTTTTAACACCTCGCTGGACCAAGCCACAGTGCCTGCATGGTTTAAGTCTGCCTCCATCATTCTGGTGCCGAAGAAACCTCAAGTCACCTGTTTCAACGACTACTGGCCTGTTGCACTGACTCCCATCATTATGAAGTGCTTCGAAAAGCTGGTGAAAGAACACATGGTCTCCAGTCTCCCATCAACACTCGACCCGTTCCAGTTTGCCTACCGACGGAACCGCTCCACTGAGGACGCCATCTCCTCTGCTCTTCACCTGAGCCTGGCACACCTGGAGGAGAAGAACACGCACGTGCAGATGCTGTACCTGGACTTCAGTTCAGCGTTCAACACCATCATCCCTCAACATCTGGTGGAAAAACTGGAACATCTGGGTTTCGGCACACCCCTTCACAACTGGCTGCTAGACTTCTTCACCAACAGACCTCAGTCAGTCCGGGTCGGTCAGACCACCTCTGATGTCGTCACCCTCAGCACAGGCTCCCCTCAGGGCTGCATCCTGAGCCCCCTGCTGTTCACCCTGATGACACACGACTGCGTCCCCAGGTTCACCACCAATCACATCGTGAAGTTTGCAGACGACACAATGGTGGTGGGCCTCATCAGAGACGACAACGACCAGGACTACAGAGAGGAGGTGGAGCAGCTGGTGGGCTGGTGCAGAGACAACATCCTGTTTCTGAACGTTGAGAAAACGAAGGAGATCATCGTCAACTTCAGGAAGATCCGCCCCCACCACGCTCCACTGCTCATCAACAGCTCAGCAGTGGAGGTGGTCAGCAGCACCAAGTTCCTGAGGGTGCACATCACGGACAACCTCAGCTGGTCTGAACACCATGTCACTGGTGAAGAGGGCACAGAAACGACTGTACTTCCTGCGGAGGATGAGGAGAGCCCACATCCTCTGGACCTTCTACAGAAGCACCATAGAGAGCATTCTGTCCAGCTGTCTCTGTGTGGTGTGGAGGCTGCAGTGCCTCTGACTGGAAGAAGGTGAGGAGAGTGGTGAGGACAGCAGAAGGGATCATCGGGGCTCCTCTTCCCTCCATCAAGGACCTTTCATTACAGCACTGTGTGTCCCGAGCCTGTAACATCATCAGGGACCCCTCACACCCCCACCATGGACTGTTCTCACTGCTGCCTTCTGGGAAGAGGTTCCGCAGCCTCCGCTGCAAGTCCTCCAGGTTCTGCAAAAGCGTTTTCCCTGTTGCCATCAGACTGTTGAACTGCCGAAACTGCTGAAGCCACAAAATGCAAAATGGACTCTGTACCACATGCGCATATTGCACATTTGCACATATGCCATCAGACCGTTAAACTGCTGAAGCAAAAAATGGACACTGTAATTTACTGCAATTTACCGTGATTTTCCAAGCTGTATGCAACCAAAATTTTGTTCTGTGCGCACTCTGTGCATGCAGAATGAAAAATAAAGTTGTCTAAGTCTAAGTCTAAGTCTATACTTTTAGGCTTAACTGAATAGTTTAAACATTTAAAATCGTTAAATTTTCCCAGGTTATCTCAGAAAATAGCAGGAGTAGTACTATAGTGGTCAAGTGAAAAAAAAGAGAGCGAGAAGGCAATAGTAATACACTGTTTCATAAATGTCAGAGCCCCACAGCATCCTTTTTCTGAGCCAGTTTGCCGAACTTGAAGTCATCACCTTGAAAGAGCGCAGGGTCTGCACTGGAATTGGCTCCAGGCTGCCATATACAAAGTCTCTCTCCCTGGGGGTGCAGGCGTCTATCTGTCGGAAGGTGAGCAGCATGCGTCCATGATGCACCATGTACATGTTGTACTCCTGCGGCGTCAGCTCCTGCCCCAGACGCTCCAGGATCCCCTCCTGCCACGGGGCCTGGCCGGTCTTGCTGGTGTCGGGCGGCGGGCAGCTCCTGGCCGCAGCAGAACCATCCGCCTCCGTGTTTTTCTGCTTGGCACGATCCTTGTCCGGCGTCTCCCGATCTGTCCCACCCTGGCTTCCTCCCTCTGCGGCGGGCTTTTGTTTTGGTTTTGGGTTCCCCACGTTCTCCTGAGCGGCAACGCAGCCGCCTTTCTCCATGCTGAACATCATCTCGAACAGGTTGTGTTTCTTCTCCGTGTTGACCCCTGAAGCTTGAGCAGCGCTGCTGTGAACAGGTTCCCCTGCAGCATTACTGTCGCACAGGCTGCTTACAGGAAGGCCTGAATTAAAAAAAGAATGAAATGTTTAGTATGAATCTCATTGACTTAAGGAGTTTCTCATGTTCTGTGCAGCACACTGCAAAAACGGATCTAAAAATAAGCAAAATGTTCTTAAACATAGTGTTTTTCTCCTTGATCTGAGCAGGTAAATAAGATTATCTGCCAATGGAATGAGTATTTTGACCCCTAAATTAAGATAATTAGACATCCTGCACTTGAAATAAGATGATGGAGATGAATTGTTCCTATTTTAAGTGCACAAATCTTTTTCTATTGGCAGATCATCTTATTTACCTGCTCAAATCAAGGACAGATACACTAATTTTAAGAACATTTACTTATTTTTAGTTCCGTTTTTGCAGTGCATTGTTCCAGAAGCACAATTGGATTTTACAGAACCAGGCCACACTTTGAGCAACCTTCACTGGGATTCTGGTCTTGAACACCAAGCCCTCCGACAGCTATCTCCTCTTTGAACTCCTCCTTCATCTCCTCCTCCTCTTCCTCTTCCATGTGCTCTGGATAAAGGGGCTTCATTCTGAGTCGCGTGTACAGGTCTGACTGGTCGACCAGAGCCATGGCCACATCCAGAGCGTCGTCCCGCGCCCCACGTTCCTTCATCACGTTGTCCTGCAGGGCTTTGAAGCCGTTCGCGTTTGTCTCGTCGGTCGGCAGGCGCAGCCACTCCACGGAACAGCACACCACGCTGGCCGGACACACCTGGAGGTGGGCCGCCCGCGTGGAGCGGGGCAGCTGGACGGGGCAGCCGTACCCGGCGTTGAGGCAGGGCACCCTCACGTTGGGGCAGAGCAGCAGGTGATCCTCCTCCTTGCACAGGTGGAAGACGGCTCCGCAGAGGAGACGGCAGGGAACGAGAGCGCAGCTCACCGAGGCCTCCACCCGAGCCCTGCAGCGCCGGCTGTAGCAGGAGTCGCAGTGGAGGTGGTGCCGGGCCCTGGAGCCTCGAGGACGGTGACTCTTAAAGAAAAGGAGGGCACGCACAACAGGAGTCAGCGCTGCTATTGTCAGATTTGTGAATGGAGCTCACTAACTCAATTTCACGTGTCATATGTACTGGATTTAAAAACAAGTCTTCTCACAGTTTGCATGTCTGAGTCACTGTACATGTTTTACAGTCTCCCGTTTTCTCTGAGTTGACTTTGCACAGCAGCACTGATGCCTGATTGTAAGTTTGTCACTCACCATACTTGGCTTTTATTTCCTTCTTTGCTGCAGGAGAAAAAGAGAAATTTAGAGCCGTGCTCTAACTCCTTACAGCAGCTCTGAACAACGTGTGGCTGTGCTCAGAAATCACTTACCCTTTCTGGCGTTTTTCTTTAGCTGTGCTCCATCACCAGCATCTGACTGAACACTTAGACTGCAATAAAAAATAAAAATAAAAATAGGTAAGCCGTGTCAGCTGCATGTGTCAAATTTCACACGTTTTATTGCTTTTAAAGGTATTAGTAATGGAGCTGATGGTAAAAAAGACTTATTTGAATCATGATGCAGTGCAGCTTAATTCAGTTTAAAATGTCGGGATCCCCAGGGATGTGATTAATTGGTTAGCTCCTTGCAGATCTGGCAGCCTGTTATACTCTACTTCTACACTGTTCATAGATCCTCGTTTAGTCATCTGTTTAGTTTTCTGTTCGGCATTTATGTTAATTATATATTCTGATGTTTGTTATGTTCAGTTTCTGCCTGGTTAGCTATGTTCATTGTTATTTAGTAATTCTGTTAGATCTTTATTTTATGCTTGCCTTTCTTTAGTTGGTTAGTTAGTTCAGTATTTATGTTTAGAACGCATTCTGATTATTAGTTTAGATTCCTGTTGGCTCCTTTTTCTTTATTTAATAATCTTGTTGGTTCTGTTCTTCCTTAGCTGGATGTTTCTCCTTATCTGGCCACTATAGTATTCCCTATCATCCAGTACTCCCTCTGCTGCAGCCCGTTCTCTGCCCTCCTTATATAACTCATCCCAGCTGTGTAATTCACTCCACCCGTTGTTTGTCCCGTCTCCCCTCCTATGCAGATTGTCAGGTCCTCCGTCTTCATCCCTCGATCTACCCGGTTCCTGACTGCCTGTGTTCCTGGTTCCTGTATTAATGTCAACCTGTAATCCTTGTTATCAGTGAGAATGCTATACAGCATTCTCACTTATTAAGTTCCTTCAGGTCTTGATTATTATTCCGTACGTTTTTCGGCATCTAACTACTCCTGCATACTTCAACCGATTTAAACAATTTTTGTATCAAAACGTTCAGCTCGTTCACGACATTACTGCTATGTCTTTTTGTAATTATAACTTTTATAATATTTAAAATATTTAACTTTTTGTGCGTTTTTTGCTCTCATTGAAAATGAATGGAAAATCCTTCAAATTCTTCAAATATTTCAACTTTTTGTCATCTTACTGCTTCAGCCTACTTTCACTAATAAACGCCATTCAACTTTAAAAACGTAGTGATATCTTTTGGCTATTATGGTATGTTTCAGCTTTTTCATATCTTTCACCATTTTCGTATAGTACGTCTTTAAAATAATTTTGGTTTTTCAAGAAATTCAGCAAATAACATGCGTTGCTATGGTCGTCAAGGAGCCTCGTTTAGAGTGCGCACTCTAGAAATTCAACAAATTCTTCTTCTCCGAACAACTTCTTCTCACTCGCTCAAATTTCACCCTATCCACATAAATTATACATCAAAACGTAGGAATTTTTGTCTGGAATCGGAAAATGTAACCATCATTGGTGTGGGATTTATAGATTTTTCGCAAATCACCTCAGAGCGACACTAACCCTAAACCTTTCCCATTCATTTCCTATGGAGCGGTTTTGAAAAATGACACCTGGAAATCCAAAACATCACATGTTTTCGCATCGTCGCTACTCCTAAACCGTTTCATGTAGAGGCATGAGACTTTTACACATTCATGTCCCAACCCTTCTGGCGCTCACAAAAGAGAAATTTTGTCGATAAATGTTACGGTTTTGCCGCAGGAACAATTTGTTCGGGAGTAGCGTTTTGGGAAAATGCTAAAACAGGATCAGAATTCAATCTCCCCAAATGAGGCACTTTTCTACATCGTCGCTACTCCTAAACCGTTTTATGTACAGGCATGAGACTTTCACACATGAATGTCCCGACCCTTCTGGCACTCATAAAAAAGGAATTTTGTGGATAACTGTTACGGTTTTTCCGCAGGAACAATTTGTTCGGGAGTAGCGAATGTGCAAAATCCTTAAAACGCTTTGGAGCTTCATTCTTCCACATCATCCACCATTTACATCGTCGCTGTGCCTACACCGATTTTTGTACAAACCTAAAAATGAACTCCATAGTCCTCAAAAGCCTGCAGATACTCAGAGTGAAAGAATTATTTTGATATCTCTTATACTTTTTCAGCTAGAGCGATTTGTTCGGGAACCTTTTTAGAGGATTTCTGAAATTCGCTAAACATTGCCTTTATATCATAATTTTTTATGCCTTTATTAAACTTTTTCCAGCAAAAACCGATAGCATGTCTTCTTCCCCTATCCGTTAAGAACTAAACGCAGAAAAAATTACGTTTCTACCATTTATGGATCAAGAGATATGAAGCGTTGTTCGGGGCAAAGTTCTCCATTATAATCCAATGGGACTTATTGTGAGCAAAGTCTCTGCACTTCGGTAGACGGCCCGCTGCAGCTGTGTCAGTGAGTTTCCATGACGACGGAACTCTGAGGGCCAGAGGGAGACGCTCCATTTGGATAGAATAGCAACTTTCAACATCCACTGCAGTGGCTGTGATTAATGTAGGAGCCTGAAATTCGCACAGTCACTTCCTCTTAACATTTTAAAATTTTCAAGTGACTTTCAGCCATGTGTCAGTTTTCTGTCCCATTTTGGATGTCACATGCTTTCCTATTGGGCCTTTGCTTCCAACAGGACCTGGCATGATGCCCAGACACGACCCAATTGGCCAATACAGCACCACCCACCTGTGGGAAATGGCGCTACTGACCATTTTGGTCAAATGTTGAGTTCTTGGCCCAGATGTGGTGAGGCTGAGTTGCTAAAGGAGGCGGATCTGACCCATGAACTTTGGTCACGTTTGGTGACATTAAGTATTGGCACCCCTTTTTGAGGCACTTCCCAGTACAGGATTTGGACCAAACTGACAGAGTACAATCCCCCGGTGATACTGAACACAACCATGCTAGCGGACGGTTAGCATGTTGCTAACCAGAAGTAGCTTTAGAAAGGTCCTACCAACTTCTGCTTAGCCGGGGTTGTTCTGCCTTTACAGACAAATAGAGGGCTACAGCTGTGAGGGAGTCTCCATGACAACCCTTTTAGCCAGAGGCTTCTAGGAGATCCATTGACTTAACATGGCACCTTTCGAAGGGCACTGTGGGTGCTGTGAAGACCGTAGGAAGCTGAAATTCGCAGTGTTGCTCCCCGTTAGTATTTTTGACGGTACCACGAGGCAGGCGCCTTGCTAAATTTCTTCAGAATTTTTTTAGTTGTTCTTAATCTTCAAATTCTTCAATTTTTTTTTAAATTTTTCAAATTTTTCAAATTCCTTCAAATTTGTTCAAATTCTCCAAATTTCTTTAAAATTTTTAAATTCTTTAAGTTTGTCAAATTCTTCAAATTTTTAAAAATTCCTTCAAATTTTTTGAAAATTTTCAAATATTTCACATTTCTTCAAATTCTTCAAATTTTTCAAATTCCTTCAAACTTTTTCAAATTCTCCAAATTTCTTCAAATGTTTCAAATTCTTCAAATTTTTCAAATTCTTCAAATTTCTTCAAATTTTTCAAACTTCAAAATCCTTCAAATTCTTCTATTTATTTCAATTCTTCAAACTTTTTAAATTCTTCAAATCTGATTTCAATGTTTTCTGCATCTTCTGCTCAATCATTCTGCAGATTAGCATTCTCACTGCTGTTTCGCAGGAACAGCCTTTTCTAGTTTTATTTAAAACATCTTATAAGTCAACATGCAACTACCAAGCTCTTGCCTGCATTTTGGTCCCGACCAATTGCAGCCTCATGGTGCAGAGGTAAGAAAGGACTCGCTTCTGCTGTTACTGGCCAGTTAAACCCCAAATGACCAAAATAACATCTTTATAGACAGGAGGGTTCTGTACAGCAGAAATGTAAAGGAAAGTAAAGAACCTTTACCCTGTTTTTTCCAGGCTTTCTTCCTGTTGTAAATCCAGTCATATGCAATAGGAGTGTCATTATACTACATGCATAGAAATATCAGATTTTCTTTCCCTGGCAGGTTCACTTGTTGTTTGACTTTTGAATATTCAGGGATCAGTTTGGATGTTAATGGTTCTACTTCCTTTGAAACAATCTATTGTCTTCCGCTCATCTCAGATTGGGTCGTGGAGATCGGGTCCAGGAGGGAAACCATGACATCCCTCCCCCCCAGCGACATCCTCCAGCTAATTCTGGGGGATCCCAAGGCGGGCCCGGGCCAGACAGGATATATGACAATATGATATGATATATTTGACAAGTGAATTTCTCCACTTTGAGATCAATAAAGTCTATTTTATCTTATATAGTCCCTCCAGAGAGTTCTGGGTCTCCCCCCAGTGGGACATGGGCTCTGGGGGCATCCTGATCAGATGCCCAGACCACCTGGACTGACTCCTTTGGATGCAGAGAAGCAGCAGTTCCACTCTGAGCTCCCCCCCAGAACACAGAGCTCCTCGCTCTAACTAAGCTCATTTCGGCCGCTTGTTTCCAGGATCTTTTTCATAATCCATATTTCATGACCATAGGTGACGGTCGGACTGTAGACAGACTGGTAACTCGAGAGCTTTGCTTTCTGGCAGACAAAGCACCAATATATCTGTTCATCTCCTGTTCCATCCTACCTTCGCTTGTGAACTAGACACCAACATACCTAAACCCCTCGTCGGAGAGACTGACCCCTGGCTCAGAAGCGGCAGTCTACCCTTTTCCAGCCTTTTAAAACAAATTTAGAAAAATGGATTATATACCTCTTCTCTATTTCTCCCAATGATGTCATGGCCTCCTAATTCAGCTCTAGTTGTTTTCAAACACGTACACAAACCCCCAGTTTACCTTGATATGCAGAGTTGAAGCTCAAAGTCATTATGAAACAATGGATCTGCTGCTCACAACGTACAGAACAGCAAACAAGCCCTAAAAACCAGTTAAAACCTTTATAATCAACCCTCATGTCGTAGAAATTTAGACAAATGGAAGAACCCCAGTGAAATCAGATCTTTCTTACCGAGTCGCCTCCCCAGACGTGTTGTTTTTGTCTCCTTGGTTTTATAACGTCGCTCTCAGGCCTCGCATCTGCTCTTTGAACTGACAGGTTAAAATTAGCCAAGGAGCCCTGAGCAGGTTCCCAAGAAGAAACACCCCCCCCCCCATCTCACCCCAGGCTTCACGCTGCTGCAGCTTATTCAACCTCAATGCCACATTTAATCTTAAATTTAGTCTGAGTTTAATATGAAGAAACTTTTCATGCTCTGTCAGAATAAATGCAGCCCAAAAATGCACAAGCAGAGGCACAGAACGGATTAAAACTCAGCATATAAATATCAATGAAAGGACGCTGCTCAGATTTTCTTTCGACGGGCTCGTTTTCCAGGCAGAACCCGCCTTTAAAACAGAATAAATCCTAATATGTTCCTGACGTAAGCCGTCGAGAGTGCTTGTAACCCAGATCATGCCCCTGACCACCTGTGTAACATTTCTTAGTCAGGCCTCAGCTCTATTTATAACACCATCACATAACACTCACAATACAACACACACACACACATTTGCTCTTTAAACTCATAAGCCGGCGTGCCTGTCTTCTTCTCAGCTCACGAGGTGGGTAGGCTAAAGCTTCGATTCCATCGTTTCTTTTGATTCTTCTGCTGCAGAACTGACTATTAATCAAAAGCGAGCCGCTCGTGTGCATTTTGTTTTACGTAAGCAGGCGGTACTGAGGGACTCTGAGTGACTGGTTTCTCTTTGCACAGATCTGCAGCTTCAGGTGCAGAGACCGGCAGACGGGACGTTTTTAAGGATGGTACGTTGACTCCTGACTGAAAACACATCACTACTCTCTGGCTTTGGGTGGCGTCACAAATCTTTTTAAATGTATTTTTTCAATTCACTCTGCATGTTAAGATTTTTTATTAGTAGCCATCGAAACAACTGAATCTGGAATCTGGGAAGTGTTTCAAAAGGAAAAATCTGATTCATCACCGGGTGTAATGCTTGCTGCAGATTTGAACCACACCCTCCAACAACCTGTGCCCTCCTTTTCTTTAAGAGTCACCGTCCTCGAGGCTCCAGGGCCCGGCACCACCTCCACTGCGACTCCTGCTACAGCCGGCGCTGCAGGGCTCGGGTGGAGGCCTCGGTGAGCTGCACTCTCGTCCCCTGCCGTCTCCTCTGCGGAGCCGTCTTCCACCTGTGCAAGGAGGAGGATCACCTGCTGCTCTGCCCCAACGTGAGGGTGCCCTGCCTCAACGCCGGGTACGGCTGCCCCGTCCAGCTGCCCCGCTCCTCGCGGGCGGCCCACCTCCAGGTGTGTCCGGCCAGCGTGGTGTGCTGCTCCGTGGAGTGGAACCGCTGGCCTGCGAACGACGCCTGCTCTCAACCCAACGCGGAGCTGTTTGAGAACCTGCTTAGAGGGCGAGGGAGGGAGGGATGTCTGGACCTGGCCATGGCTCTGAAAGACCAGGAGGCTCTGTTTCACTCCATAAAGATGACGAAGCTGTTCCCAGAGCTGACGCGGAGCGTGGAGGAGGAGGAGAGGGAAGAACGGAGGCAGGAGGAGGAGAGGAGGAGGGAGAAGGCGAGGAAGAAAAAGGCCCTTCTGGAGAAGGAGGCAGCGGAGAGGGCGGCTGATAAAGAAGCGAGAAACAAACTCTGGGAGGCAGTTAACAGCATCAGCGTGAATTTCCCTGACGAGAAAGAGTATGACGAGTACGAAGACGAGGAGGAAAGTCAGCCGGTGCTGTCTCAGGAGGAGAGGGAGGCCATAGCCAGGGGATCAGGAGTGGATGCTGATCTGTTAGTGAACTACAATGCCTGGGAGCGCATGTTCAGTATGGAGATGGGAGCCTGCAGGGAAGCCGAGGAGACGGCGGCGGCGAGCAGGGGTCGGGGAAGGGGGAGAGGGAGGAGCCTGGGTGCACTGAGGGAGGAGGGGGAAACGGGTAGCTGTGCAGGTGCAGCAGCGTCCTCCTCCTCCTCCTCTTCCTCCTCCTGTCTTACTGGAAAACCTGGAAAGAACTTTGAGTACAAGAGCCTAGAGCCGATGAAAATCATCACCGTGCGTACGTTTAAAATCCCAACCAGCTTCACAGCCAGGCAGGGCCGCATCCGCAACCCCGCCTTCTACAAGAGAGAGAGCGAAGCCGTGGACACCAGCGACCTGGGCGTGGCACCAGGGGACATGCCCGTGTGGGAGGAGGTTCAGGTGGGTCAGCCTCCCTGCGGTCATTTGATGGGACCGGCCTTTTTAGATGTGCAAAAAGCTTCAGGAAACACGTTTGACATGTTTACAGTCTCCTTTTAGTCCGAAAAAGTGAGCGCATGAAAAAGAACATTCTGCCAATGAATGGAGGAACAGCTCGAATGCTTTTCACTAAAAAGGTCCCTGGTTCTAATCCCAGCCACATGTTGTCTTTACGGAGTTTGCATGTCTCTACAATGCCTGCGTAGGTTCTCTCAGATCCTCAAGTTTATACCTGTTGGGTTTAATGAGTCAGTGTTTAGTTCTGTGGACGCCCATGGAAGACGTTGTTGATTTGACCAAAAGTATTTGGTTTGTTATCCTGCAGTAACACCCGATGAAGACTCGTTTTTCGAGGCTCCAGATTTTATTTTTTTATGTTATTTCCTGGTATTGAAAGAATCGAACAAGGCCCCCAGGGCTTTTGGAAGAGGAAGTGTCCCACAACATCACAGATCCTATACTGTATTTGACCGTGTTCATTCGGTGCTTTTCCACATGCATTATTTATTCTTTGTTTTACTCAAAACTCCGGTGTAGTTTATTTTGATGAACAACTCAATCCTAATCTAATTTGAGTGAATCACGTTTTTTTTTTTATTTAATTTTTTTAGGTATTTGCCTTAGAGTTGGACAAACTCCATATATTTACATTTGCAATAGTATGACAGGGAAGATTTTTATCTGACATGCCTAACAAGCAACCCATTGCCATAGATGTCTTTAATGGTTTTGAAGACTTTTGGTCTCCCAGATGGGACTTTTTTTTTTTTTTTTGCTGGAGTTTTCATTGAGCTTTGAGGATTTTTTTTTAACCTTCACTACTCCTGCTCCTGCGTAATAGCAAGACAAGCTCAGGTCCTCATCCAGTCTAGTGACTAAGGTATAAAAGACACGGGCCTCTGTGTCACTCATATTTGGACTCCTGGAAACAAAATGACTTGAATTACTTGTCAAATGTTCAGATTCTATGAATGATATGAAAAACTGAGAATGCTTCATAGCTGTCAGGGGTGAACACAGGACTTAGTGTAGCTGTGAAAAATCTCTTTCATTGCTTTCGCTAACTTTATCAAAGTCAGAATTGATTGTCTTCTCGTGAGAAGGAGAACGGAAAAGGTCTTATCTAACCTCATCCGTTCAGTTCTAACCAGACGAAGCTATTCAGCCTTGTCTGGTCGTCTGTCTTTTCCGTGCAAGATGTCACACCACAGTTTTTCACCTTCTAGTGTCTGCTGGAAATTTCCCAGGTCCCAGCAGGAGAAAGAAAAACTAGACCTTCATCATCTATAGTCACTTATCCGTGCCGTGTCTCAATGGAGGCTGGACACTGGGATTACACCCTGGGTCGCCAGTCCATCACAGGGACAACCATGCACACTCACACCTGAGGAGTACCTGGAGAGAACCCAGGCATGCACAGGGAGAACACGCAAACCCCACGCAGAAAGACCCCAGGCCAGGATTTGAACCGCAGGACCTTCATAGCCTCGTGAGACCATCCTGATCTCGCGAGCTTTCAAGGTTTCACTCGCAGATCAGTCTGGCTACTTTCCATTAAAGAAAATTTGGAGCCGTTCACCAAACGAACGTCCAATCAGCGTTGGCTTTGAGGCGGGTTGAGGTGTGACGCAACGAAAAGCGCGACAGTTCAGTCTAAAGAACATGGCGGCTTCAGCCGATGAAACTAGCGTTAGCGTGGCTATCGAGCAAGTTTTATCGGAATTACAGAGTATTTCTTCACTGAAAGAAGAGCAAAACACTGCTCTGGAGGCTTTTCTCAGAGGAAAAGATGTTTTTGCTCTTCTCCCGACTGGTTTTGGCAAGAGCTTGTGGTTGTGTTTTCGTCGTCGCTGTTAGTACGTCATATACTTCGTTGATCTGATTGGTTTATTTGGCCCGTCTATCACCAACATAGGCCAATCAGCTAACCAGTATTTTCGCCCCTTCCCAAAATTACTTCAACGGAAGGTTTCCAGATGGATATGCGGAGCAAATCTATCTGGTGGAGTCAGGTTAGGACCTTCACGCTGGAAACCGAAATGTTACTTTTTTTTTTAATTTAAACTCAAAAGGCATGTATGGTAAAAACATTTTTGGTGAATGCTTTAATCCAAGCGTTTCTAATGGGGTTTTCTGCGCAGGCCTCCCTGCTGTGCTCCTTGGAGAGGGAGCGGAGGGGCCACCTCATCGCTGAGAGCGTGTACTCCGACAGTCTGCTGACGGATGAAGGCACGCAGACCTACAGCTTCCTGTCCGCGCCTTTCCGCCGGAACGCGTCGCTGGCTGACCTGACGGCCGGCAAACCGCTGGAGCTGCACCTGCAGCTGCAGGTGGAGAGCGTCACCAGCCGGCACAACAAGGCCAGCTCCGCCTTCACCTTCCTCTGCGGACACACCTTCCAGCGCACCGAATACGGCAAACATTACAAGTGAGATTTCCTCCCACATTCAACATTTTATCCTGATCCCAAAAAAAAATATTTTACTCCTGACACCACATACCAAACATAACTGGTTTACAAATATCTTCTTTTTTTAACATATTAAGTATTTTTAGCATGCACTATAATATGTATTTTTGGTGCCAAACGCAGGAACATCCACAGCGACATCCAGATGGGTGTGAACGGCTGGTTTGAACAGCGGTGCCCCCTAGCGTACCTGGGGTGTACCTACAGCCAGAGGAGGTTTCGGCCCTCCACCCATGAAGCAGCCGTCAGTTTCAAGTGAGGGGAAAACATTAATTCAGATACTTTCGTTAAACATATGATAGTTCAGTCATGAGAACTGGATAAATAGAGGTAAACGAACGCAAACTGCAGCTCTGAATCCAATACCTAACAAAAAAATGGCGACCAGGAGACGGGTATGTCAGCACATTATGGCGAACAACGTGACGGTATGTTAACATAAATGCTTGGTGCTTTGAAAAACAAGACAGAAACAGAGACTTAAAAGCATTGCTGCCGTGCATTCTCTGTGTACATAAACTTGTTTTAGAAAACAAGGGCACATGTTTCATTCTGTCGGATAAAAGAGCAACTGCAGTGTTGATTATTGATCATTATCAATTCTATTTGATAAATCCAGAAAGAAAGCAAATATAATGACAAATCAATTACGTTCTGATTTTAACGGGGTAAAATCTTACACATCATGCTTTTTTCTATTAAAAAGTAGCTTTATTACACTTGAAATCAATAATTAGTTGAATTTGTTTGGGGGTATGTCGCTCAGTATTTCTGATAGAAACAGTTTTACTGAATCAAGAGTTCCCTTCTCCGCAGTTATTAATTTGGATTTTCTTCAACAAATGCCAACTCAAAATCTTTAAGTTTCGAGATGAGAGCCCTCTAATAATTTAATAGTGTTAAATGCAGGCTTTTTAAAATGCGTGATAACTATAGTTTAACCCATTGTTGTAAAAAGTCATTGTATCTTTTCTTTTCACTCAGACTTAAAGGAAATCGCCAACATGCAGATGAAACAGAACCAAACTGCGTAGTAAAATATCTTTACTTTATTCCCGCTGCCAGCGAGGAGCTGGGCTGCTTTAGCCTGCATCCCACCGTCCCGTCCTCTCAGACTGGGAGAGGAGGTCAGGCCCAAGGAGGGGAGGACTCTCTCAGCTCGCTGCCCTACGAGGTCTTGTGCCACGTGGCCAGTTTTCTGGACAGCCTGTCCCTGTCCCAGCTGGCCCTGGTATCGAGGCTCATGAGGCAGGTCTGCTCGTCTCTGCTGCAGGAGAGAGGGATGGTCACTCTCCGCTGGGAGAGGACCAGCTTCTCACAAGGCCGAGCCAGGTGGAGGCCAACGCACAGGGTAAGGGTGTTATCGTTTTAGCTTTTATCCAAACACACAATAACAACAAGCCTGAGGAAGCTCGATAGATTGCTTTAAACAAAGAAATTAGGACTTAGTTCAGACTTCTTACTCTGCTCTCCTTCAGGTTTGGCAGTTTAGCTCCCTGTTCTCTCCTGTGGACTCCTGGGGCTTCAGAAACATCCCGCCCATCTCCGAACACCTCAAAGCGTGTCCCTACAACGAGGTCGAGTGCAAGACTGAGAAAATTCGCTTGCCCTGTGTCCGAGAAGAGATTCAATCCAGCAAGAACTGCAAAGGTCCCACGCTGGTGACACTGTTCAAGGGGAAGAGGATCCTGATGTAAGACATCAGAAATCTGTGGACAATAGATTCATGTTTATCCCCTTCTCTTTCTTTTCATATACATTGATTAAAAGTAGAATTTAATCTGATACAGAATACAAACCTGCTTTTAATGTGGTATAATAACGTCATGTCTTGATAGCCCTTTTAGGATAATAAAGATGGATGCTGTCTATATATTAAAAAAAAAAAAAGATAAGTTACAAATGTGTGCTGTTTTTATTCAGATGGTTCAACTGCAAAGACAAATTGATGGTTGAAAATGGTCTCCAAGTTCATTTTAATATTAGAGGAAATTAGTTTAAAAATATATTGGAGAAAGTTGACATTGTTAGAAGAAGTTTCATAATCATAATCAAAATATGATTTTTCTAACAGGACCCTTGCAAAGAATGAAATAATTTTTACTACATATAAATACATTTATTTAGTTTATTATTTAAATTAATTGGAAAATCAGCTGTTTTCTTAAGGAATTTTGTAAAAATAACAAAGTGCTTTTCAAATAAACAAGAATGTTCAAAAGCAAAAGCACATGACAGTATATAATGCCCCCACATGATGAAACAACTTATTGTGTCAGATAGGGATATAGGTTTTTGAAACAAAGCTCCAACATAAGTCACAAATGATTGCCAAAATTGTTAAGAAAAGTAATTTGGAATATTGTTTCTCATCTGTTGTGATATGATCAATAAATGAAATTTAAAATAAAATAGTTACATTTTCCCCAGAAGTTGAGCCATGACATTTTCCTTTTGTCTGTCAAGCTAAACTTATTAACCATGAAACCATTAATATTTTAGTGCTTGTTTAACCGATAAGCGTGTAAATGACAGCAGCCCCCTCTGGTTTTTGTAAATGGTGCTTTGTCGCCTGTCAATTCAGCAGTTCAGCATTGTCAGCCTTTCTCCACCCTGCGGCTTTGGAAAACAAAAGACCACGCTGCCTTTCAGTGGAATAATGAGGCTGAACATGACCGGCAACGCTAATGAAACTCTTCATTCACTAGAGGCACCAAAGGGTGACTTTTCAGGACATTTTGGTGTTCCTATCAGATCAAAATAGAGCATTTTTCAAAGCTTCCAGGACGAAAGAATGCAGTTTAGGGATGGACCTCTTGGTGTGGAAAAGACTTCCCATCGTTTATCTGCTCAGAGGAAAGCAAACTGACGGCGGACCGCAGGTTTAACAGCTTACAGCTGAGCATCAGGCTGACTTTTAATGTTTTAGGAGTGGATTTGTGTCTCTATGTGCTGTTACCGTTGAATAAGTGGCATGTCTGGAACCAAAGCATGTAAGTTATTTATTTGTACTTCATTGTCCACTCTCCAATCGTTTGAGAATTTCTTTTCATCAGGTGTAAATGTCTAGTTTTAGTAACTGCTTTGACAACGATTTGTTCAGCACGTGGTGAGTTTACAGACTCCGACCCTGAGGACAAAGAGGAAGTGACGGCATCGGTGTGTCTGGAGACAGACCTTCAAGATGGACAGTAAGGAAAGAAAAGGCATTGTGATGAATTGGAAATGTAAATGTCTTTTTGAAACTATTGCTCCCGCCTAACAACATGTAACCACAACTTCTCCTTCATAAACAAACAAAAATGGGGAGAATTAATAAAAACATCGAGCAAAATGAAAATGAAAAAATAACACGTTAGTGAAGATTCCCAGTCATCCAGGTCATGGTCATTCCAAAAAAAAAGTAAAAAACAAAGCAACTGGACTTGTTTTTCGTAGTTGAAGAGGTTTCGCCTCCTCTCCAGGAAGCTTTCTCAATTCAAAAAGTCTGGAGTAATGTGGAGTACCAAGCTTTATACTACTGCCTAACAAAGGCCTTGTAATGGCTTAGATAACATGCAGATAGGCTTAGATAACAATGTAATGGCTTAGATAACAATTTGCATGTTATCTAAGCCATTACAAGGCCTTTGTTTGGCAGTAGTATAAAGCTTGATGCTCCACATTACTCCAGACTTTTTGAATTGAGAAAGCTTCCTGGAGAGGAAGCAAAACGTCTTCAACTATGAAAAACAAGTCCAGTTGCTTTGTTTTTTACTTTTTTTTTTTTTTTAAATAACATGCAAATTGTTTTTAGATCGCAAAAATTGGTTTTAGCCATAGTAGGTTTTTGTCGTTGGGATTGAGGTAAAATGTTAATGTAGCCCCCATAACAAGCTCTGACAGTAAGCAAGCTAACAAGTGCATCCTTCTGTTGTCTACACCTTCTTATTCATGGGGTCACCCATCTCCAGCAGTCACTGGGGAGAGGCAAGGTTAACCTTGGACAAGTCGCTAGTCCATCACAGGGCAACGTAGAGACAAACAGGACAGACAGTCATGCACATGCACACTTATAGGTCAGTTTAGAAGACCACCTAACCTGGCAGAAGTGTTCTCTACACTGGGAGGAAGCTGGAGTACCCGGAGAGAACCTTTGCATATATGTGGAGAACATGACAACTCCATGCAGGGTTCGAACCCAGGCGTGGGTTTGCTTCATGCTGCGTTGAAATATAGTAGCATGCTTACATATTCTACATGAAGTAGATTAGCATGCTAACAATTTTAACATAAAACATACCAGCGCGCTAACAAACTCCAACCGGGGTTTAATAACATGCTCAACCTCTATCTGAAATAACTCAATACGTTAATACGCTCTGAATAAAATACATTAGGATGCTAAAACGCTCCAACTAAAATTGAATAGCATGCCTTCACACATAAGCTAATCTCTATTTAAAGTATACTAGCATGCTAAAGAGCATTCATCCGTTGTCTTCAGCCTATGTGAGATCTGGTTGGACATCCGCCTCTGCAGGAATATTCTTCCATTTACCTCATTTTGCCGGATTCCCAGACCAGAACGGTTATCTAGTCCCTCCAGCATGTTCCGTGGCTACCCTGGTGTCTCCTCCCTGTTAGGGGTGCCTTAGAAACCTTTAAAAGAAGGCGCTCAGTAGGCATTCTGATTAGATGCCTAAACCATCTGGATTGACTCCTTTTCAACGTGGAGCAGCAGATGTTCTCTGAGCTGCCCCCTGCAGGACGCAGCTTTCTCCAAAGCTGAGACCAAAGACCCTAAACTAAAGAGAATGCTTTGTCCAGCTGGTTATAACCAAGATCATATTCTTCCACAAAATCCATATATTATGAGTACAGATGTGAGTCAGAATGTAGAAACACCAATAAATTCCTCTCCATGGCAGATTAGATGAATGCATGTATTACATCAGACGAGGCTCCAATCAAGACGCCATGATAACTAAACTCCTCCACTTGAGGCAAAGACTGCCCCCACCGCATTTTAAGGGACCACTCCACCTTCTCTCAGTTAGGAACCATGGTCTCAGACTCAGGACTGAGTCTTATCACACTGCCTCCCACTTGGCACCTAAAAGCTCCAGTGTATGCAGAGAAATGTGGGAAAAGTGTAGAGAATTAGAAAGTGTTAATGTATGAGCATCTGCCTTTTCAGATATATATGTTTATTTTTGTTTTACTTATTAAGAGCCTGTTGATTTATATTAAAGGCTGTTTAAACACAAAATCAAGCTCGGTCCTGGATGTTAAATGAGTTTTGGGAACAAGATAGAGGAACTGATGGAGGCAGTAACTCTGGGCTGTGAGTTAGTTGATGAAATCTTTTCATTTCTACGACTGTATGTTGGCAAACCAGAAATTAACCTCCTATGTGTGATGATAGAAGGCAAAATCATATAAAATACATATAAAACCACTGGCACTGTGGGGGACAGTGCCTCGATTACAGCCTCAAAGCTTTTTCAATCTGATATGTGATCTTTGTATTCTTCATATTTACGTCCATAAAACCTGTTGGGTATTCGGGAGGTGTAACTATTGCCGCAGGTATGTGTTTTATATAGTATGACATTTATTTACGGTCTTTGAAATTTGATGGTAATACACCATAGTCCATTACAAAGACATAGAGGATGTAGAGGCTACTTGAAACTCACCATTTTTATTTTTGTTCGTGTGTGACGTGAGGATGATGGAGGTGGACATCGGACGTTACAGCGTGCTGTTGACGCGCTGCAATGGCAAATACAGCGCGATTGGAAACCAGTGTACGCACTACGGCGCTCCACTCAGCAAAGGTAAGAAAGCAACATGTGTGAAAAAAGAAAAGATTTATTCACTACATTAATCGGGTTATGTGTTTACCTGTGTCTCTGTAAACGTAGTCCATTTGAAAGTATTATTCTCTAAGGTTTATGAATATGTTTAATTAATGATGCAATGGTGTTTTCTCGGGTGGGTTTCTGTTCAGGGGTTCTTACAGGACACAAAGTGCGCTGCCCTTGGCATGGCTCCTGTTTTAACGCAGTTACAGGAGACCTGGAAGAGTTTCCTGGCATCGACTCTTTACCTTGTCACAAGGTACCAACCGGACCGATGGATTTTCATTCAACTCAACATTTGCTGTGTTTCTAAATTGGTCATTTTCTTCTTTTCAGGTCAGAATTCAAAACAGTAAAGTGTATGTGACCATAAATAAAAAGGTTTGTGAGTTCACTTTGCCTTTTCAGATGATCACACATTTTCATTGTGTGTATTAATAACACAATCTGTGATTATAATAGTTTGTTTGTGGTCATTTTATCACATTTGAATGGTTAAGTATTATTGTTGAAAGTGAAACAAATAAT